>NC_061509.1:2316076-2390682 GCF_022539505.1 Lolium rigidum | reverse complement strand
TAGCTACAAAGTAATGAAGCGAAGTTCCCATCTATTCAGCACAAGTTACGGGAGAAGAGTCCGCTTGATGATATTAATATTGAGTATGCAGCCAGAGATGCTTATGTTGCGTATCAACTGTATCGTACAATTCTTGCCTGCAACTATGGACAGCGGCACAGGCTACCTCCGCAAGCAACAGCAACAGCATTGCAACCCAGTTCAACGGGTGGCGCAGAGGCTTCTTCATCGAGCATCTGCAAAGTAAAACAAGTATTGGTTGGCACGAAGCGACCAAGTGGGGATGAAGGGTGGACACAAATCCGCATGACTGATGGGCATGAATATTGGAGTGCCGCGTCCTGGAAATTTCCCATGTATTATGAAACAAGCCCTCCTCATTATCTTGAGGGCGAGTGGGATGATTGGCCAGAGGACAAGAAGCCGAAGATAGATTGGAGTGATGTGCCTGCCGACACACCCGTGTTCTATGCTAAGTGAAGTGTGTATGTTCATATCAGGCTTTTGTGTAAATGTGATGAACTACTTGTCTAAAATGCAAAGTGTGTGTTTTGCACTTGAAAACATCTTCAAGGAATTTGCTGTGTGTACGTCGAAAATTCAAGTGTGTGAGTGTGTAGCTGAATAAGGGCTACTATGTTATTTTGTGCGTGTGATCCTTTGTTACAAATGCAAACCCTGTCTCTACACTCGAACAAATGTTAAACGTTTTAATACCCGTGTTCATACTGTGTTTTTATGTATGTATCTGAGATGTTTACTGTTCATCATGAAAAATGATCAACAAATATGTACCAACCCTCACATGTACTTTTTATCAACAATTGAGTTAATGTTTTACCAACCCATTTAATTTTTCGTTACCTCTTTCTTTTTAGTTTCTTTTTTTATTTTTTGTTGTAGACAAAAGGTGGTCCTTGTTGTTTTTTAAGGGAGCAAGGAAAAAATAATTATCTACCCATGCATTCAGTATTCATCAACACATGAGTTCACGTGTTACCGACCCATTTTCGTTATTTTTAGCTGCATCTATTTTTTTTCTTATATATGAACCTTTTGGTTTCTTTTTTTGTTTCTCACGTGAATAGGGTGAACCTACTTATCAACCCTCCCATGCACTCTTCATCAATAGGTGGCTCAATGTTTTACCAACCTATCTACTCTCTTGTTACCATCTTATTTTCTTTCTTTTTCTATAGACAAATGTGGTACTTTTTGGTATTTTTAAGGTAATCGGGGAACCTACTTATCACCCCTCCCATGCACTCTTCATCAATAGGTGCCTCAATATTTTTACCAACCCATCTACTATTTTGTTACCTCCTTTTTTTTCTTTTTCTCTACACAAAGGTGGTCCTTTTTGGTATTTTAAGGGAACAAGGGAACCTACTTATCAACCCTCCCATGAACTCTTCATCAATAGGTGACTCAATGTTTTACCAACCCATCTACTCTCTTGTTACCTTCTTTCTTTCTTTCTTTTTCTATAGACAAAGGTGGTCCTTTTTGGTTCTTTAAGGGAATAAGGGAACCTACTTTATCAACCCTCCCATGTAATCTTAATCAATAGGTGGCTTAATGTTTTACCAACACATCTACTCTTTTTGTTACCTGCTTTTTTTCTGTACACAAAGGTTGTCCTTTTTGTTTTTTAAGGCAACAAGGGAACCTACTTATCAACCCTCCCATACACTCTTCATCAATAGGTGACTTAATGTTTTATCAACCCATCTATTATCCTCTAACCATCTTCTTTCTTCCTTTTTTCTGTAGACAAATGTGGTCCTTTTTGTTATTTTAAGGAACAAGGTAACCTACTTATCAACCCTCCCATGCACTCTTCATGAATAGGTGGCTCAATGTTTTACCAACCCATCTACTCTTTTGTTACCTCCTTCTTTTTTTCTTTTTTTGTACACAAAGGTGGTCTTTTTTGTTTTTTAAGGGAACAAGGGAACCTACTTACCAACCATCCCATGCACTCTTCATCAAAAGGTGACTCAATGTTTTATCAACCCATCTACTCTCTTTGTTACCTCCTTGTTTTTATTTCTATTTTTTTGTACACAAAGTTGGTCCTTTTTGGTTTCTTAAGGGAACAAGGGAACCTACTTATCAACACTCCCATGCACTCTTTATCAATAGGTGCCTCAATGTTTTACCAACCCATCTACTCTCTTGTTACCTCCTTATTTATTTCTTTTTCTGTAGACAAAGGTGGTCCTTTTTGGTTTTTAAGGGAATAAGGGAACCTAATTATCAACCCTCCCATGCTCTCTTGATCAATATCTGGCTCAATGTTTTTATCAACCCATCTACTCTCTTGTTACCATCTTATTTCTTTTCTTTTTCTGTAGACAAAGGTGGTCCTTTTTGGTTTTTTAAGGGAATAAGGGAACCTAATTATCAACCCTCCCATGCACTCTTGATCAATATCCGGCTCAATGTTTTATCAACCCATCTACTCTCTTGTTACCTCCTTATTTCTTTTCTTTTTTCTGTAGACAAAGGTGGTCCTTTTTGGTTTTTTAAGGGAATAAGGGAACCTAATTATCAACCCTCCCATGCACTCTTGATCAATATCTGGCTCAATGTTTTATCAACCCATCTACTCTCTTGTTACCTCCTTATTTCTTTCTTTTTCTGTAGACAAAGGTGGTCCTTTTTGGTTTTTTAAGGGAATAAGGGAACCTACTTATCAACCCTCCCATAAGGGAACCCAATTATCAACTCTCCCACGCAATCTTCATCAATAGGTGGCTCAATGTTTTATCAACCCATCTACTCTCTTGTTACCATCTTCTTTCTTTCTTTTTCTGTAGACAAAGGTGGTTCTTTTTGGTTTTTTAAGGGAATAAGGGAACCTACTTATCAACCCTCCCATAAGGGAACCCAATTATCAACTCTCCCACGCACTCTTGATCAATATGTGGCTCAATGTTTTATCAACCCATCTACTCTCTTGTTACAATCTTCCTTCTTTCTTTTTCTGTAGACAAAGGTGCTCCTTTTTGTTTTTTTAGGGAACAAGGGAACCTAATTATCAACCCTCCCATGCACTCTTGATCAATAGGTGGCTCAATGTTTTATCAACCCATCTACTCTCTTGTTACCAGCTTATTTCTTTTCTTTTTTCTGTAGACAAAGGTGGTCCTTTTTGGTTTTTTAAGGGAATAAGGGAACCTAATTATCAACCCTCCCAAGCACTCTTGATCAATATCTGGCTCAATGTTTTATCAACCCATCTACTCTCTTGTTACCTCCTTATTTCTTTCTTTTTCTGTAGACAAAGGTGGTCCTTTTTGTTTTTTTAAGGGAATAAGGGAACCTAATTATCAACCCTCCCATGCAATCTTCATCAATAGGTGGCTCAATGTTTTATCAACCCATCTACTCTCTTGTTACCATCTTCTTTCTTTCTTTTCTGTAGACAAAGGTGGTTCTTTTTGGGTTTTTAAGGGAATAAGGGAACCTACTTATCAACCCTCCCATAAGGGAACCCAATTATCAACTCTCCCACGCACTCTTGATCAATATGTGGCTCAATGTTTTATCAACCCATCTACTCTCTTGTTACAATCTTCCTTCTTTCTTTTTCTGTAGACAAAGGTGCTCCTTTTTGTTTTTTTGAGGGAACAAGGGAACCTACTTATCAACCCTCCCATGCAATCTTCATCAATAGGTGGCTCAATGTTTTATCAACACATCTACTCTCTTGTTACCAGCTTATTTCATTCTTTTCTGTAGACAAAGGTGGTCCTTTTTGATTTTTTAAGGGAACAAGGGAACCTACTTATCAAACCTCCCATGCAATCTTCATCAATAGGTGGCTCAATGTTTTATCAACCCATCTACTCTCTTGTTACCTCCTTCTTTTTTTCTTTTTCTGTACACAAAGGTGGTCCTTTTTGTTTTTTAAGGGAACAAGGGAACCTACTTATCAACCCTCCCATGCAATCTTCATCAATAGTTGGCTCAATGTTTTTACCAACCCATCTACTCTCTTGTTACCTCCTTCTTTTTTCTTTTCCTGTACACAAAGGTGGTCCTTTTTGTTTTTTAAGGGAACAAGGGAACCTACTTATCAACCATCCGATGCACTCTTCATCAATAGTTGGCTCAATGTTTTACCAACCCATCTACTCTCTTGTTACCTCCTTCTTTTTTTCTTTTTCTATAGACAAAGGTGGTCCTTTTTGGTTCTTTAAGGGAATAAGGGAACCTACTTTATCAACCCTCCCATGTAATCTTAATCAATAGGTGGCTTAATGTTTTACCAACACATCTACTCTTTTGTTACCTCCTTCTTTTTTTTCTTTTCCTGTACACAAAGGTGGTCCTTTTTGTTTTTTAAGGGAACAAAGGAACCTACTTAACAACCATCCAATGCACTCTTCATCAATAGGTGGCTCAATGTTTTACCAACCCATCTACTCTCTTGTTACCTCCTTCTTTTTTTTCTTTTCCTGTACACAAAGGTGGTCCTTTTTGTTTTTTAAGGGAACAAGGGAACCTACTTATCAACCATCCGATGCACTCTTCATCAATAGCTGGCTCAATGTTTTACCAACCCATCTACTCTCTTGTTACCTCCTTCTTTTTTTCTTTTTCTGTACACAAAGGTGGTCCTTTTTGTTTTTTAAGGGAACAAGGGAACCTACTTATCAACCATCCGATGCACTCTTCATCAATAGGTGGCTCAATGTTTTTACCAACCCATCTACTCTTTTGTTACCTCCTTCTTTTTTTTTCTTTTCCTGTACACAAAGGTGGTCCTTTTTGTTTTTTAAGGGAACAAGGGAACCTACTTATCAACCATCCAATGCACTCTTCATCAATAGGTGGCTCAATGTTTTACCAACCCATCTACTCTCTTGTTACCTCCTTCTTTTTTTCTTTTTCCTGTACACAAAGGTGGTCCTTTTTGTTTTTTAAGGGAACAAGGGAACCTACTTATCAACCATCCAATGCACTCTTCATCAATAGGTGGCTCAATGTTTTACCAACCCATCTACTCTCTTGTTACCTCCTTCTTTTTTTCTTTTCCTGTACACAAAGGTGGTCCTTTTTGTTTTTTAAGGGAACAAGAGAACCTACTTATCAACCATCCGATGCACTCTTCATCAATAGGTGGCTCAATGTTTTACTAACCCATCTACTCTCTTGTTACCTCCTTCTTTTTTTTCTTTTCCTGTACACAAAGGTGGTCCTTTTTGTTTTTTAAGGGAACAAGGGAACCTACTTATCAACCATCCGATGCACTCTTCATCAATAGGTGGCTCAATGTTTTTACCAACCCATCTACTCTCTTGTTACCTCCTTCTTTTTTTTCTTTTCCTGTACACAAAGGTGGTCCTTTTTGTTTTTTAAGGGAACAAGGGAACCTACTTATCAACCATCCGATGCACTCTTCATCAATAGGTGGCTCAATGTTTTACCAACCCATCTACTCTCTTGTTACCTCCTTCTTTTTTTCTTTTCCTGTACACAAAGGTGGTCCTTTTTGTTTTTTAAGGGAACAAGGGAACCTACTTACCAACCATCCCATGCACTCTTCATCAAAAGGTGACTCAATGTTTTATCAACCCATCTACTCTCTTTGTTACCTCCTTGTTTTTATTTCTCTTTTTTTGTACACAAAGTTGGTCCTTTTTGGTTTCTTAAGGGAACAAGGGAACCTACTTATCAACCCTCCCATGCACTCTTTATCAATAGGTGGCTCAATGTTTTACCAACCCATCTACTCTCTTGTTACCTCCTTATTTCTTTCTTTTTCTGTAGACAAAGGTGGTCCTTTTTGGTTTTTAAGGGAATAAGGGAACCTAATTATCAACCCTCCCATGCTCTCTTGATCAATATCTGGCTCAATGTTTTTATCAACCCATCTACTCTCTTGTTACCATCTTATTTCTTTTTTTTTCTGTAGACAAAGGTGGTCCTTTTTGGTTTTTTAAGGGAATAAGGGAACCTAATTATCAACCCTCCCATGCACTCTTGTTCAATATCTCGGCTCAATGTTTTATCAACCCATCTACTCTCTTGTTACCTCCTTATTTCTTTCTTTTTCTGTAGACAAAGGTGGTCCTTTTTGGTTTTTTAAGGGAATAAGGGAACCTAATTATCAACCCTCCCATGCACTCTTGATCAATATCTGGCTCAATGTTTTATCAACCCATCTACTCTCTTGTTACCTCCTTCTTTTTTTTCTTTTCCTGTACACAAAGGTGGTCCTTTTTGTTTCTTAAGGGAACAAGGGAACCTACTTATCAACCATCCGATGCACTCTTCATCAATAGTTGGCTCAATGTTTTACCAACCCATCTACTCTCTTGTTACCTCCTTTTTTTTCTTTTCCTGTACACAAAGGTGGTCCTTTTTGTTTTTTAAGGGAACAAGGGAACCTACTTATCAACCATCCGATGCACTCTTCATCAATAGGTGGCTCAATGTTTTACCAACCCATCTACTCTCTTGTTACCTCCTTCTTTTTTTTCTTTTCCTGTACACAAAGGTGGTCCTTTTTGTTTTTTAAGGGAACAAGGGAACCTACTTATCAACCATCCGATGCACTCTTCATCAATAGGTGGCTCAATGTTTTACCAACCCATCTACTCTCTTGTTACCTCGTTCTTTTTTTTCTTTTTCCTGTACACAAAGGTGGTCCTTTTTGTTTTTTAAGGGAACAAGGGAACCTACTTATCAACCATCCGATGCACTCTTCATCAATAGGTGGCTCAATGTTTTACCAACCCATCTACTCTCTTGTTACCTCCTTCTTTTTTTCTTTTTCTGTACACAAAGGTGGTCCTTTTTGTTTTTTAAGGGAACAAGGGAACCTACTTATCAACCATCCGATGCACTCTTCATCAATAGGTGGCTCAATGTTTTACCAACCCATATACTCTCTTGTTACCTCGTTCTTTTTTTCTTTTTCTGTACACAAAGGTGGTCCTTTTTGTTTTTAAGGGAACAAGGGAACCTACTTATCAACCATCCGATGCACTCTTCATCAATAGGTGGCTCAATGTTTTACCAACCCATCTACTCTCTTGTTACCTCCTTCTTTTTTCTTTTTTACGTACACAAAGGTGGTCCTTTTTTGTTTATCAACTCTACTTATCAACCCTCCCATGAACTCTTCATCAACACCTTAGTCCATATGTTACCAACACTCCCATTGAGTCTTTATCAACATGTATATGGAAGCTTAACCGACACCTACATTATTATGTTACCAAGAAGGGAATTGCGGAAGAAGGGAATTGTCATGTTGCAAGTCGTAGTTCATTTCATTTGCAAGTGGAATATGCTGCTCCCCTCCCTTTTTTTTAACCCTAAAATTTCACTAGCCCAAAAAGAGAATAAGGGAATAGTTAATATTTTACTACGTGAACATGTAAAGGGAATTGCCCACGTGCAGCAAGCAAATTAACGTACGACAACCCAACTTGTGTCACGAGCGGAAAGGGAATTGCCACGAAAGAGAATTGCCACGAGCGGAAAGGGAATTGTCACGAGCGGAAGGCAAATCAATTAAGGCACGTAACCTCTGTGGTCCACAATTACCACGAAAGGGAAAACGCATTTTTATGGTTTTATTCCCAAATTGGGTTGTCCGAAACCGATCGCTTGATTTAATCCTGGCGCGCGAGCGCCAGCTAGGGCCGCCCGTTTGTAAGGGCTGTCCGCATCTCATTATGCAGAAGTCAGCGGGGAAATCTCTACGGTTGTATCATCTTCATGTGATGGTTTACTCAATGATTTCGCTTGCATTATTTATTCTCGTATGTATATATAGCACCATAAGATCGGCAATTGCAAATCATTGACATACACATTTTGTTAATAATATTAATTTTCATCAAGATGATTAAATCACACAAAAAAAACTGGGTATAGATGCCAAGGTATGTGCACAACCAAAAACACAAGTTACACACCACAAGCCAAAAACAATACGAACAAGAGATAATACAAAAAATCTAGATCTAGAACCTCAACTGCAAACTATGTAGGATAGACACCTCTCAAGAGTGCTTCCACCAAGTTCCGACGTATTGGTTGAAATCACAACCCTTCTAAAACAACTGACTATGAACACATCCAAAGTCTAGACCGTGGTGGTAGCAACGACCTCCTCTTGTTTTACTAGATCTTCTGGTGGTGCCATCTTGGAGTCCTCGTCCTACATACTCTTGAGGTGGTGGTGTGCTAAAGATGATGTGGTCTTGCGTAAGTTAGGTTTGCTGCGGTAGGCTTCTCATCCAATCAGTGAGAGAGTCATTGGCGTGTCGACTTGAGCTCTAGGGTGAGCCTTTCTTAGCCAAGAAGAACACTCCTTGTAGATGTGAGATGACGGGTCCACCGCCATGATGGAGCCTAGAGGACAATAAGAACTTTCCTGTTATGTACTTGATTCTCCTCATGTCATTGTATGTGCTAAGCCGACCTCTTGAGTTATCACTTGACAACAATTCATAAGCGGTTTCATTGGCCTGACTTGCGGTTGGTTGTGCATTCACTTGACAATAATTGTGATACATGCCATTTGTTGTGTTGATCTTGTGTGTGAGACACTAATACATAAGCGTGTTCAAAATGTTGTATCCTTCGACGTTTCAGGGCGTCATTAATTTAAAAATAGACTAAGGCTACTTTCAGAACAAATATATATGTGCATGTATTGTTGGAGATATGCTCAAGAGGCAATAATAAAAGTGGTTATTATATATCTTTATGTTTATGATAAATATTTATATACCATGCTATAATTGTATTAACCGAAACATTGATACATGTGTGATATGTAAACAACAAAGAGTCCCTAGTATGCCTCTTAACTAGCTTGTTGATTAATGGATGATTAGTTTCATAATCATAAACATTGGATGTTATTAATAACAAGGTTATATCATTGTATGAATGATGTAATGGATACACCCATATTAAGCGTAGCATAAGATCTCGTCATTAAGTTATTTGCTATAAGCTTTCGATACATAGTTACCTAGTCCTTATGACCATGAGATCATGTAAATCACTTATACCGGAAAGGTACTTTGATTACACCAAACGCCACTCGCGTAAATGGGTGGTTATAAAGGTGGGATTAAGTATCCGGAAAGTATGAGTTGAGGCATATGGATCAACAGTGGGATTTGTCCATCCCGATGACGGATAGATATACTACGGGCCCTCTCGGTGGAATGTCGTCTAATGTCTTGCAAGCATATGAATAAGTTCATAAGAGACCACATACCACGGTACGAGTAAAGAGTACTTGTCGGGAGACGAGGTTGAACAAGGTATAGAGTGATACCGAAGATCAAACCTCGGACAAGTAAAATATCGCGAGACAAAGGGAATTGGTATTATATGTGAATGGTTCATTCGATCACTAAAGTCATCGTTGAATATGTGGGAGCCATTATGGATCTCCAGATCCCGCTATTGGTTATTGGTCGGAGTGAGTACTCAACCATGTTCGCATAGTTCACGAACCGTAGGGTGACACACTTAAAGTTGGATGTTGAAATGGTAGTATTTGAATATGGAATGGAGTTCGAATATTTGTTCGGAGTCCCGGATGAGATCCCGGACATCACGAGGAGTTCCGGAATGGTCCGGAGAATAAGATTCATATATAGGATGTCATTTTATGTGAATTAAAATGTCACGGAAGGTTCTATGGAAGGTTCTAGAAAAGTCCGGAAGAAACCACCAAGGAAGGTGGAGTCCACATGGAACTCCACCTCCATGGCCGGCCAACCCTAGTGGGGAGGAGTCCCAAGTGGACTCCCCCTTAGGGGCCGGCGACCCCCCATATGGGAGGTGGAACTCCCACCTTTGGTGGGAGTCCTAGCTTGGCTAGGTTTCCCCTCTTTTGGAAGGTTTTGGTTCGGGTCTTATTCGAAGACTTGGAGACCAACTCTTGGGGATCCACCTATATAATGAGGGGCCAAGGGAGGGGGCCGGCCACCCCAAGACCACAACCTCGGCCGCCCCCTTGAGTGGCCGGCCACCCCTCCCAAACCCTAGCCGCCCCTCTCCTCCATAGCTCCCGCGTGCTTTAGCGAAGCTCCGCCGGAGTTCTCCACCGCCACCGACACCACGCCGTCGTGCTCGTCGGATTCAAGAGGAGCTACTACTTCCGCTGCCCGCCGGAACGGGAGGTGGACGTCGTCTTCATCAACAACCGAACGTGTGACCGAGTACGGAGGTGCTGCCCGTTCGTGGCGCCGGAACCGATCGTGATCAAGATCTTCTACGCGCTTTTGCAAGCGGCAAGTGAACGTCTACCGCAGCAACAAGAGCCTCATCTTGTAGGCTTTGGAATCTCTTCAAGGGTGAGACTCGATACCCCCTCGTTGCTACCGTCTTCTAGATTGCATCTTGGCTTGGATTGCGTGTTCACGATAGGAAATTTTTTGTTTTCTATGCTACGTTATCCTACATGTATCCCACACACTTATCATCAATTAATCTGCAAATAAGGCCAGGCCAACCCAACATTTCATCGGCCTTAGTTTTTGATTGAGAGTGGGGACGTTAATCATGATAAAATGAAATCTATGTTTTTTTGTGTGAATAGGACAAATGATATAACTAGGCCTTACATGACCATCCTTACATAAAAAAATTATACATAAGTCCACATAGGAAAACAACGATATCTTCATCCTGGACGAAGCAAGGGAAACAATGTTGATGCAATGGAAGTCGCCAGTAAGAGCTAGAAGACGCCGGTGACATTTATTTGAGAAGAAATCATCACACCTAAGAAGAAAGTGACAAAGAGGATTGGATGACCACCTCATATCCAACTAGACTGATCCAATGAGACCTAATCTCACTAACACCGTGATGAGGCCGAAACCTCGCCGGTCGGACAAGAAACCAACAAACAAAGATACATACGTGACTACTTCCACCAGTACAAAAAAGTACTGACCAAACGATTGGATGCCCCCTCAACACCGAGGACACCTAATTTTTGGTCCGCACATCACCACCATCCATCACTACCACACCACCGCGGCGTATTGACCAATCCTTAAATTTGAGGACCTCCAGTGGGGTCCCCACCCCTCCCACCACAAGAGCAGCCAATAGGGGAGGTCGAGACCCGTCGATTCATCAGCCAGGGACAAGGAGGAGACAGGGGAGGGTGGGTGGGGTCAGATGCGATCTAGGTTGGGTGTTGTGCCGGCTATCAAATGAAATTTTCTCATGAGAACATTTCTGAATAGTGATGGTCATCCACCTAAACATTCATATCGATCTTCACACATCCATCTAAAGGTAAGTCCCTAACTGACTATATAATCATGTATCCCGTGTCCTATACAGTATTTGACTAAAGATTTTGCTGTTCTTAACAAATGACAAAGCACTTCCACCGACAGTATAGTTAATCTCGATTTATTAGGCCGAGCCCAGGCGAGCAGCCGGCGGGTTTGTTGCAGGACTGGCATGATGTGTTGACCGTCGTGGCGGCCGTGAGCTTGGGCAAGAAGGCCGACGACAAGGATGAGCGCGCCTTGGCAAGTTCTCGCCGGAGCCGCTCGTTTTCTTCACTGAGATGCTCGCACCAGCGGCGCAGCAGCTCGCAGTCGATCTCCGTCTGCTTGAGCTTCGTCCGTGCCCTCCTGTTCTGGAACCACACCTCCACCTGCCTCGGCTTCAGCCCGAGCCGCCGCGCTAGATCATGCTTCTCATCCTGCCATAAAAAAAATTAATAACGCATGGAAATTAGTAGAGTAGTATGATTTGCCATGCAAATTACTTTGCATATGAAGAAGGGGTCGCTCTCGATCAAGTAAAAGAAGTTATGGACATACATGGGACAGCACGTTGTGCGCGCGGAAGCTTTTCTCCATTAGCGCCGCCTGCTCGCCGGTGAGCCGGAGCTTCTTCCTCGTGCCGCCACCAAGCGCGTCCCTTTGGTTGACGTCGCTGCCGCCACGGACCATTCTACCCCTCTTGCGGTGTTGCTTTGTAGTTGCCGTGGAACCAACTGCACCAGTGTCTGGTACCTTCCTCCTTCTACCCGCGGCCACTGCTTCATTTTCTGGTGGTGGTGATGCTGGAAGCAGCGCCTGCACTGGCGGTGGCGGTCGGCGTCCAGCGGTAGCGGTCAGGGAGAGGGACAGGCTTGTGTCGACGAGCTCCTCCACTTCCAGCGACTCCCCCATGCCACTGCTGATGGTCGTGAGGCTAGACATGGCAAGCTAGAATTAAATTTTCTGTTGGTTTTGTCGAGTGAGAGAGGTCGAACTTGGCCGGCGGATAGGGTGATGAGGGACAGACAGGGGTGCGTTGTGAAAGCTTTATAGGACAGGAGTACTCTAGAGTCTAGACACTGGGCAAGGTCGCATCGCACGCGCCTGCGGTTTCTTGTGCGAGTTAAACAAGACAATTACTAGTACTAGTCAGTTGTTTGACTGTGGGGAACAAATCAAGGCCATGAATCTGAGGAGTAATTAAGTAGTCAGTTCATATTCTTGATCGTCAGAAAACGCATACCATATCGATATACATTATTTTGCTAAAGTAACACAACAGTTTTTCTAATTACTTTAATGGACTACAGTACTGCAAGGAATCCTTAAACACCCGTCTCTCACTTGTTTTAGTCAGGGTCTGGTGATATCAATGAAAGCCAATAGATAATTGTATTAACAAGAGTGTACACTTGGAATGACTGATACATGATCATGACATGCTACCTCTGTTTATGAACATGGATATATCCAGGCGCTTCTGATACATAGGTATCCAAAATAAGTTGTGATATTTAATTTAGAACTGATGGATTAGGAGTGAAGAACTGAAGATGGATCCACGGATAGGCAAACAAGCGAGCTACTCGATCAACGGATTAAGTGTTTCTCTGTCCGCCTATACATGAAGGACTACCTCGTATGGAAAAACTTGGCATGCTCTGTACGTATATGAACGCAGGACTGGTTGGTAGCTCGTGCGCGCATGCATGGACTTGGTCAAATAGATAATTTCTGTTTTGGCAGCAGCAGCATGATGGTCAATCTTCGGCAATATGCACACACGCATAGACGTTTCCGAAACTAATCAATCACAGTCTAGGTATACAGTACTACCAGTATACTTGCACTAGTAGTACGTACATTTTTCTTACAACATGTGGCATGTAATTCTTTTATTAAAATTATTCAACGAAAGCATATAAAAATACAAAGATTAAACTGAAGCGGTGTCAATAATGACAGATGTTCCAACATCCATAATTTGATGAAGGAGGCGGCCATTGCAGAGCCTCATATGCCTGGACCTCACGTCTATGCATAGACGTTTCTGAAACTAATCACAACCCAGGTACAGTACTCACTACGGGAACTAGTCAAGGTGCCGACGGCCGGGGCTGAGGCGTTATTGTGCACCTTGACTAGTTCCCGTAGTGAGTACTGTACCTGGGTACAATAACGCCTCGGCACAATAACGCCTCGGCACAGGCAAAGTTGCCGTCGGTACAGGCTGGCCGTCGGCACAGCATCCTGTGCTGACGGCTTTGCCGTCGGCATAGAAATAACGCCGTTTGGCAATTCTAGCTCGAAATTTTTTTAAAAAAAAATATCAAATTCTTTTTAAAAAAAAATCAAATTTTTTCAAAAAAAAATTTCCCAATTTTTTTTAATCTCACACATGCACCATTTTAACTCTAACTACACTTAATATTAGGTCAAATTCCACACATGGTCAAACTTCCCAGCCAGTCACCCATCCTCACACTACTCCACCCCTAGCACGCTTAACTTCTTGGTTCCATTTAGACTAGATTCCATGTAAGAAATGACACCTTGTTGACAATAATACCATATCAATACTATTAACCCTTATTACTTGACGTTGCACATCATTATTTTTTGAATTCTAAACAATTACCTACATAAACTACAAGAATAAGTATATTAATCTTGAATTCAAATGGACAATAAAATGATTTTTTTCTTTTTATTTAATATGGAATAATTAATATCTTTAAATCTATAAATCCAAATTTGACAAATAATATGTCTAAATCGATTAGAAAAATGAGAGGAATCCAAATATGACATCTATATCATATTTTGAATCTAAAAATCATTTTTCCAAAAATCTTGAGCATTAGATCATGTACCAGTATTTCAAATCTGGCCAGCCTCCTACCGATTCGGCAGGAATTTGTCTTTTTCATGAGGGATGGACGTAAAAGTTCCAGATACACCGGTTGGGAAATTTTCCATCTTAGGTGGTCTAGAATTTTAAAAAAAATATGTTGGTACCAATGTGAAACATTAATTTGGTGGTTGCTTCACAAAACACCCCGTTTTCGGCACCTCAAAAATGGAAAATGGTTTTTTCGTGCGATGAAATGGAAAACTTCCTCCTGCAATATCGTAAGACATCCAAATATGCACATGTATGCACAATATGGACATATTATCACAAACAATGTCGCGATTCTATCCATAACATGGCCGTTTGACCTAAATGTCATGAAACCTCGAAAATGATAGCTCATTTTGTGAAGGATTTTTTGTGATGTTCGCAATTTTCCAACTTTAATATTTTTTCTTGCAACTATGACACATAATATGACACCACGCGAAGGTTTCACATTGTTTGGATCGTTTTCGAATTTTTATGCCTGTTTCAAACTATATTCAAAACGGCGGGCATGAAGATCCTTTGCCCGGGGCTGAGGCTCACCAAACTTGCACTGGATCTCTGATGAAAGAGCATGTTTTGAATCTAAAAATGATTTTTACAAAAAATCTTGAGCAATATATCATGTACTTGTAGTTCAAATCTGGTCGGCCTCCTACCGATTCGGCAGGACTTTGTCTTTTTCATGAGGAGTGGACATAAAGGTTTCAGATACACCGGTTGAGTAATTTTGCATCTTAGTTGGTCTAGTATTTTTTAAAAATTAGTTGGTACCAATGTGAATCTTTAATTTGGTGTTGCTTCACAAAACACCCCGTTTTCGGCACCTCAAAAATGGAAAATGGTTTTTTCGTGCGATAAAATGGAAAACTTCCTCCTGCAATATCGTAAGACATCCCAAGATGCACATGTGTGCACAATATGGGCACATTTTCACAAACTATGCCGCGATTCTATCCATAACATGGTCGTTTGACCTAAATGTCATGAAACCTCGAACATGATAGCTCATTTTGTGAAGGATTTTTTGTGATGTTCGCAATTTTCCAACTTTAATATTTTTTCTTGCAACTACGACACATAATATGACACCACGCGAAAGTTTCACATTGTTTGGATCGGTTTCGAATTTTTTATGCCCGTTTCAAACTATATTCAAAACGGCGGGCATGAAGATCCTTTGCCCGGGGCTGAGGCTCGCCAAACTTGCACTGGATCTCTGATGAAATAGCATGTTGTGAATCTAAAAATGATTTTTACAAAAAATCTTGAGCAATATATCATGTACATGTAGTTCAAATCTGGTCGGCCTCCTACCGATTCGGCAGGAATTTGTCTTTTTAATGAGGGGTGGATAGAAAGGTTCCAGATACACCGGTTGATAAATTTTGCATCTTAGTTGGTCTATTATTTTTTAAAAATGTGTTGGTACCAATGTAAATCTTTAATTTGGTGGTTGCTTCACAAAACACCCCGTTTTCGGCACCTCAAAAATGGAAAATGGTTTTTTCGTGCGATGAAATGGAAAACTTCCTCCTGCAATATTGTAAGACATCCCAATATGCACATGTATGCACAATATGGGCATATTATCACAAACTATGCCCCGATTCTATCCATAACCTGGCCGTTTGACCTAAATGTCATGAAACCTCGAACATGATAGCTCATTTTGTGAAGGATTTTTCGTGATGTTCGCAATTTTCCAACTTTAATATTTTTTCTTGCAACTATGACACATAATATGACACCACGCGAAGGTTTCACATTGTTTGGATCGTTTTCGAATTTTTTATGCCCGTTTCAAACTATATTCAAAACGGCGGGCATGAAGATCTTTTTCATTTTAAATATTTCAAGTTTGATATTTTTCCAAGATAGAAATTATTTTTCTGAAAATTTTGATATATTATTTGTATTTTTCTGAATTATAATGATTTAGTTATGATTTTTTTAAGATTAATGTGGTAAAATGAAAAATAGCTATGCCGACAGCTTTACCGTCGGCACAGGCCTGACGCTGTTAGCTCGCCGTCACGATGGAGAGGCTGTGCCGAAGGCCGAAACTGTGTCGACGGTTGCCGTTGGCACAGCCGACGGTTTACCTGTGCCGACGGCTGACCTGCTGGCCTGGCCAGAACGAGGCCTGTGTCGACGGCCCCGATATTTTGCCATCGGCACAGGATCTGACCGTCGGCACCTTGACTGGTTCCCGTAGTAACTTGTATACTTGCAGTAGTAGTACGTACTATGTACGAGTTAGAAACTGGTTAAGAATACATCGACCATGCTTCTTCTATCGATTTTTGCTTTCAAGAACTGTCGACCACCGACAGTCATATGCCTGCTGAAAAGAAAAGAATATATCTGAAGCAGTCAAGTACGTGTCACAGTCGTATATATTGCCTGGTCGGCTGGTCATCGATCACGTCGAATCATATGCAAACGTACACCAGGCTTCTTTTGTCATATAAATCGGCCATGATCTCAAGGTGTGACAGTGATAACTATCACTCTCTACTGTACAGTTCAGCTGTCATATGCCCTTGTCGCTAGCTAACTGCCGTGTCTAGATCGTCTTGTACGTAGCACGTACGAGCAACTAGTAGTATTAGAATATTAGACTGTATATGATACGTCCAATTTGCATCACTATTTTATATCATAATTTGCTGTTATTCATTGATATATTTCATATTGGGACACAATACTTATGTTATTTCATCTATTTTGCATGTTTCATCATTATTGGAGGATCGAACACCGGAGCCGGGATTCTGCTGGAAAAAGCACCGTCAGAACGCAATATTTCGGAAGATCAACTGTGGAAGGAAATTATACCAAAAATCCTATTTTTCAAGATGACGAAGGAAGCCAGAAGGAGGAGCCAGGAGGAGCCAGGGTGGGCCCACACCCTAGGGCGGCGCCCAGGCCCTGGCCGCGCCGCCATGTGGTGTGAGGGGCCCACGACCCCTTTCGCCTCCTTTTCTTCGCCAAACCCTTCGTCCCGAAGACCTAAGCCACAGGGGGTACCTCACGAAGAGTTACGGCCGCCTCGCGGGGCGGAGAACACCGAGAGAGAAAAGAGCTCTCCGGCGGGCAGGAATCCGCCGGGGAAATTCCCTCCGGGAGGGGAAATCGACGCCATCGTCACCGCCATCGAGCTGGACATCATCTCCATCACCATCATCATCATCTCCACCATCATCACCGCCATCTCCTCCGCAGCACCTCGTCACCGCCGTAGCAATTTGGGTTTGATCTTGATTGTTTGATAGGGGAAACTCTCCCGGTATCCATTCATACTTGTTGTTGATGCTATTGAGTGAAACCATTGAACCAAGTTTATGTTCAGATTGTTATTCATCATCATATCACCTCTGATCATGTTCCATATGATGTCTCGTGAGTAGTTCGTTTAGTTCTTGAGGACATGGGTGAAGTCTAAATGTTAGTAGTGAACTATGGTTGAGTAATATTCAATGGTGTGATATTTAAGTTGTGGTGTTATTCTTCTAGTGGTGTCATGTTGTTGACTGCCAAAACCCACCGGCGGGCAGCGGCCTTGTCAACACTGTAGAGCCGGGGGGAGCCTAGAGCTGCGGCTGGCCGAGACCCCTCCGAGCGACGGCCCGCAATGCTCTTCTCGGTCACACGCGGCGTTGCGAAGTGCAAGGGCGTGCCACCGACCTATACCTGGTCGGGGAAGGTGATGAGATTGCCTCGCTTAGTTTCCTGCAGGGCATACATGTAAACGTTAAATACGAGCCTCGATCGGCTCTCAGGTTATCCTGTGAATCGGCTCAAAGAGCCGCTCCACCCATGATCCGTACGGGGTGTACGAATACTTGGTGGTCCTGCTTGATCAAGATGAAGCTAATGAGATCTACGACGATTTAGGGTTTTCACCACATAATCGGATCATCCTACTCCGAGTTGGGCCGGATGGCCACGCACGGTGCTCGTAAGCCGATCCTAAACAAGGCCAAAAAACCAACATGAAGTTGATCCTAGGAACATCCCGTTTAGGACTTGCGAACGCCACCCTACGTGCCACAGGATCCTCCCCCCTTTGTAAGGCCAAACTATTGCAGATATTAAACTAATCCTTGTAGAACAAGGAGCAATCGTAACGGACCGGATCTACTAAATAATGATCAAGCGGGGTGCCGCCCCACACCTGGGATAGGCGTGAGGACGGCTAGATATGCAAGGGTTGCACTACGTAAGCATGCTTAAACGAAGAACAATGCTAACCCTAACACATCTAATGATAACTACGTTGCTCGCCATCAAAAGCGCTTCGAGTACGAGCAACGCATGAACAACGTGGGGCTTGTGCTGCCTAGATCGCAAGATGCGATCTAGGCAGCATGTCGCTTACCCGATAGAAACCCTCGAGACGAAGGAGTTGGCGATGCGCCGAGATTGGTTTGTTTTTGGGGTTGAACGTGAGTTGTTGTTTATTCCATAAACCCTAGGTACATATTTATAGTCCGGGGGACTTTCTAATGTGGGCATGCACTAAACCGTGCACGACTAAGATTCTATCTCTAAACTAAAATAGATCTAATATGTTACAGATACACGGGCAATTAAACCCAACAGGCCGATTCATAGAATTCTCCACGTATATTTCCTTAAGCCCATCTTGACTGCGGCCCACCGCTGACTCGGTCAAATCTTGGTGATAACACATGCCCCCCTGGTTTTGGAATTGGTAATTCCAAAATCACTCTGCTTTCCTTCGTCGGGTCATGTCGTGGCAGAACCGTCGCAGTATTCCTCATGATGATGCCTTGCCTTCTCAACTTCTCCGCGTGACCTGGCAGTTTTTTTTTTTTAGGCACCACTTCCTCGGAAGCTGCTGTGGCATTGAATTTCCACTATATCCTCCTTCGATTTAACCGCTCTGAACAGTTCTTCTTTGTATCTCCTCCGCACTAGCACTCCGAAAAAACCCTCCCAGCCACCATGTCTTCCTCCTCCTCCTGCTCCATCGGATCTTGCTAGCCAATCCTCCACGTCCCGTGAGCCGACGCCGGAGTACGACGCGGCGGCGGTCCACGCGGCCAACACCCGCCGCGCCATTGCGGCGGGGAGGAAGCGGACCACGACTTCTCCGTCCGGTCCGAGGACGACCGGTCCTTGACGGACGGGGAGAGCGACCTCCGCTTCCTCGCCGTTGGGGAAACGGAAGAGGGGAGTGACGACGACGGCTTCTCCTGCGACTTCACCTCTCCCGGGGAGGAGGAGGAGCAGGAAGAGGAGGAGGAGGACGACGACGAGGGCTCCTCCGACGAGCCGCCGGCCAAGCGGTTCTGCCCTTGGCCGGGCAATCTTAGCGACTTCGACAGCGACGAGGACGACGCTGACGAAGAAGATGAAGACAACGAGGGCCCGGTCGGCGGCCATTGGAGCGACGACGAGCCCGCCGGGAGCAGCGCCGACAATGGCGGCGACGGCGACGACGAGGGCGGTGATGGCCCATAGATAGGACCTCTAGAATAGGGCCGGTAGTAGTAGATGGGGCAGTGGAACCCCTAGTATTCCCCTTTTGAGAGCAATTAGCTCCTCATGTAAGAAATCTCCTCTTAATCAATGAAGAACTTTTCCCCCAATCTTGATTTTGCCGATTCCTTTTAATTGAGCCGATTCTCTCTTCTATTGACCTTGCCGATTCGTCCCCTTTGCCAATGCGTAATGAGCCGATCGCACCGCATCGGTCCTTTGAAATTCACCCTTCTCTTCTTCAACTGATGATTTTCTAAATCCGGTGGAAGGTGCCGGACTTTCGAAACAACCTTCGAATTTTTCCAACCAAACCAAATAATCCTTTTCGAGTACCCATCATTGTGAAGAGGGTTGCAATGAAGGATCAGCCGATGGTATCCTCATCGGTTCTTAAACGAGTATCCACTAGGTCTGTTGCCCCCGAGCCTTACTCGAGGCGAGAATGTCGAAGAGAATGCGCCACGGCCCGATCCTCTTTCTTCCTCCGACGCAGTCGATAATCCTCCGTTTCCTCTTTGACGGAAAAGGTTCGGGAACCCGGATCGGCTCGAAGCAGGCTGGAGAAGTTTCCATTGCTTTACTCCCTCGAGGCAACAGAAAGCACCACCATTGGTCTAGATTTGGTGGAGACTCGATAAACACTTGCATAATTCCACTAAAGTCGATGGCTGCGCATCGGCTGCCTCTCAATTCTAAAGTCGATGCCCTCGCATCGGCTGTAAAAATTTTTTTTTTATTTTTTGGCCGATTTTTCTTAATCGGCCCCCAATGTTTCATTGCACGTATGTTCTCACATGTTCCATCCGATTATATGCCCCCCGAGCCGATACCTGCTGGATGACTGCAGATATCGGCTTGTATGGATAGCTAGGGCTCGCACTTGTGCGTTGGCTCGCGAAAATCCGAGCTAACTCTCATATGCCGACGTAGTCACTGCCCAATAGATCGGTGCTGAACGCAAGCGAGAACATATGGTGAAAGTATTTTTGGCCGATTGCTGAAATCGGCCTCCATATTCATTGGAGAGCTGGTCGAAGGTCCTGTAATGTCCCTTCATGAACTTTTTGGGGCCGATCACAAGGATCAGCCTCTCTGGTTTGCTCATTGGTTTGATCTTGCTACTTGGTCGGGCTGGATGAAACCAACCCAACCTCCGACTTGATGCGCCTGCTGTCGTCCACCTTGTGTGCTCCGTAGAGTCGTGGAGCGCTACGCTCCGTCGGCAAGACGAGTACCATGTTTGTGCCGGCCGATGTCTCATCATCGGCTTTCCTCTGTTTAGGGCGCCACTCCATTTTCCGTGGACGACCCTCTTCATCCGGGGTTCGCTGAACCTTTGCGGCCGGATCGGGCCGTGCCTTTCTTAGCGTATGCGGGTACAACCTTTCGGCTTCCTCCGGGCCGCGCAATCGCTGAACCCTGCGCTTACGGGAACGGCCGAGTCCGTCGGGGCACCACCTTGGCCGGTGGTACTGTCTTCTTCCACTTCTCCCTCGTCTTCCGAATCTTCAAGATCTGCCCAACGAGGTGACTCGGCACGTTTGCTTTGTGGTGGGAGAGGCCCTAAGCGCTCGAACACGGACACGTTGGCTGCCTCCTTCTTTTTCTTATTGCATTACGGGCAATTGCCGATTGTGGGCAATCGGCTCATTCTGAATCCCAGCGGTGTACGAAGAAGGGGCAGTCCCAATGCCCGGCGTTGTCGTCTTGCTCCCTTGATGCTTCCGTGGCATAGCGCTCATGCTCCTCCTCATCGTGATCCTGCCGACGATATCTTACGGCTTCTCTAGCCAAACGATCTTCTCTATCAATTGTAATAGGGTCGCCGGCGTTGACCATACTGATTCACATATTTGTTGAGGAGGTGATCAGAGAGGGGTCGCTGATATCTTATATTCTTCACCTCTCCCTCTGTGACGTAGCGCTTGCCATCATGACGGAGCCGATCGCATGGGGCGGCCTCATCTGTATCCTTGCTGTGAGAGCAGCTGCCCTCATCTCTATCTTTGCCGAGTGGTTTCCGGGCCCTACCATGTTGATGCTTGAACGAGGGGCCTGGCGGCAACCTTCGGGGTAGGTGATTCCTACCATGTTAACGGCGGGGAAGGGTTGGGTGTCGACCTTCATGGCGTACTTGGTTGAAAATTAGCCGCCCCTTCTCTATCGCCGCTTGGATGTGCCGACGCCACACCGGCGGTCGTTGGTGGCATGGGAAAGCGAGTTGTGGAATTTGCGAGTACGGCTTTCCGTTTAGCTCTTTCGCCGTGGGGAACTTGAGACCTTCGGGAACCGTCAAGCTGTTTCTCCTTGAGCAGGAGGTCGAAGATTTGTTCGGTCTTGGTTACGTCAAAATCAAATCCCACGGGCGGCCACTGGTGGCTTTACCCATTTGCGAGGCCACGGGGGTTCCTCCCGAGTCCACTCGGCCACTGCTATCTCTTGGCCTCCCGCGGGCACTTCATCCTCCTCCGTATCGACCATGACTACTGCACGCTTGAACTTGTCTTGGTACGAGTCGGGGTGGCGCTGTTCATATGCCGATAGTTTCGAACCATGTGCGCCGGTGAGGGATAATCTGCTTGGGAGGCCATGTCCTTGAGCTGTGTTGCAAGGCACTGCTACTGCCAACTCGGCTTGCTTCCTTTTCGGTTATACGAACCGAATAACATCGGTTCCTAAGATTCCTGAAGCGCTGGATGTATTCTGTCACCGTTTCCCCGCGCTTCGACGTAGTTGTGCTAGATCGGCAATGCCGGACTCGGAAGCTTCGTATGGTATTGCATATGGAGCTGTTCTTCCAATTGCTTCCAAGAGCTGGATGGAGTTCGCTGGTAGAGAGGTGTACCATCCAAAAGCCGATCCCGTGAGGGACTGTGAAAAGAGCCTCACGCGTAGCTGATCCGACACCGAAGCCGGTCCTAGTTGAGCCAAATATCGGCCGACGTGCTCGATGGAGCTGGAGCCATCCGATCCACCGAATTTGGAGAAGTCGGGGAGCCGATATTTTGGTGGCAGCGGGATCATCTCGTAATCGTCGGGGTACGGCTTGGAATAGCCGACCGCCCTTCTTTTCGGCATCATGCCGAACTGGTCTCTCGGTATGGTGCCGATCCGATCCGCCGTCTCGGCCGTAGGAGTTGCACTGCGAAGATTCGCCGGGGTGGCGTACTTGGCCTGCCACGTTTGCTTTTCCAGCTACGAGCCGTGCCGCAGGAGCTGGGCTCGGGAGTTTCGTCGGTGTGGCGTATTTAGTTAGCCACGTCCGCTGCTGCCGCCGACGTTCCTCCTGTCTTCGCCGGAGTCCCCGATGTTGTGGCCTGGTTTGTGAGTGCCCGGTCACCACAATCCGGCACATACATGCATGCGTACCCATGAGGGATCTCCTTAGGCGCCTCCATTAAGAGCCGGTAGTCACTGGGGTCGCCACCAATTCCGTAGACGAGGAATGCCGGTGTAGTCGGCACTTCGGCGAGTGCTGCCAACGCAAATGGCAGCGGTGGACGGGACTGGAATGGCAATTCTCCTTGATGCGTCCCGAGAGCTGGTCCGACGGCGAGTGCCGGTGGCTCATGATCTCTGGATCACGCGCGGAGCGACACGCTCCGGCACGTTAACCAAGTTCTCGAGTGGCGGTGTAGCGAGTGAGCCACCAGGTAGTTGATCTCCGCCGCGGACCCCGGTGCGTTCCTCCGACGGGGAAGAAAGGTCTATCCCATCGAGTGCACCTTCGGTGAGAACCCCTTCCATCCGATGCCACCGAACGGGTTCTCCGAAAAGAGCCGATGAGGTCGGCTTCGAGGGTAGCCTTGATCTCATTGTATTGCTTCTTGAGGTCGTCGGGCGGATCCTCGTAGGTGAGCGGCGTGCCGTCCGCCATCTCGGATGTAGATGGCGATGTGGTTGATGTAGACGATGGTCCCACCGGGCGTGCCGGAATGTGTTGACTGCCAAAACCCACCGGCGGGCAGCGGCCTTGTCAACACCGTAGAGCCGGGGGAGCCTAGAGCTGCGGCTGGCTGAGACCCCTCCGAGCGACGGCCCGCAATGCTCTTCCGGTCACACGCGGCGTTGCGAAGTGCAAGGGCGTGCCACCTGACCTATACCCGGTCGGGAAGGTGATGAGATTGCCTCGCTTAGTTTCTGCAGGGCATACATGTAAACGTTAAATACGAGCCTCGATCGGCTCTCGGGTTATCCTGTGAATCGGCTCAAAGAGCCGATCCACCCATGATCCGTACGGGGTGTACGAATACTTGGTGGTCCTGCTTGATCAAGATGAAGCTAATGAGATCTACGACGATTTAGGGTTTTCACCACATAATCGGATCATCCTACTCCGAGTTGGGCCGGATGGCCACGCACGGTGCTCGTAAGCCGATCCTAAACAAGGCCAAAAAACCAACATGAAGTTGATCCTAGGAACATCCCGTTTAGGACTTGCGAACGCCACCCTACGTGCCACGGGATCCTCCCCCCTTTGTAAGGCCAAACTATTGCGGATATTAAACTAATCCTTGTAGAACAAGGAGCAATCGTAACGGACCAGATCTACTAAATAATGATCAAGCGGGGTGCCGCCCCACACCTGGGATAGGCGTGAGGACGGCTAGATATGCAAGGGTTGCACTACGTAAGCATGCTTAAACGAAGAACAATGCTAACCCTAACACATCTAATGATAACTACGTTGCTCGCCATCAAAAGCGCTTCGAGTACGAGCAACGCATGAACAACGTGGGGCTTGTGCTGCCTAGATCGCAAGATGCGATCTAGGCAGCATGTCGCTACCTGATAGAAACCCTCGAGACGAAGGAGTTGGCGATGCGCCGAGATTGGTTTGTTTTTGGGGTTGAACGTGAGTTGTTGTTTATTCCATAAACCCTAGGTACATATTTATAGTCCAGGGGACTTTCTAATGTGGGCATGCACTAAACCGTGCACGACTAAGATTCTATCTCTAAACTAAAATAGATCTAATATGTTACAGATACACGGGCAATTAAACCCAACAGGCCGATTCATAGAATCCTCCACGTATATTTCCTTAAGCCCATCTTGACTGCGGCCCACCGCTGACTCGGTCAAATCTTGGTGATAACACATGTGAACGTCGACTACATGACACTTCACCATTTATGGGCCTAGGGGGATGCATCTTGTATTCGTTTGCTAATTGCGGGGTTGCCGGAGTGACAGAAACCTAAACCCCCGTTGGTATATCGATGCAGGAGGGATCGCAGGATCTCAGAGTTTAAGGCTGTGGTTAGATTTATTCTTAATTACTTTCTTGTAGTTGCGGATGCTTGCAAGGGGTATAATCACAAGTGTGTATTTAGTCCTAGGAAGGGCGGTACATTAGCATAGGTTCACCCACACAACATCTATCATAACAATGAAGATTATTTAGTCGTATGTAGCGAAAGCACTAGACTAAAATCCCGTGTGTCCTCGAGAACGTTTGGTCATTATAAGTAAACAAACCGGCTTGTCCTTTGTGCTAAAAAGGATTGGGCCACTCGCTGCAATTGTTACTCTCGCATTTTACATACTCGTACTTTATTCAACTGTTACATCAAAACCCCCTGAATACTTGTCTGTGAGCATTTACAGTGAATCCTTCATCGAAACCGCTTGTCAACACCTTCTGCTCCTCGTTGGGATCGACATTCTTACTTATCGAAGATACTACGATACACCCCTATACTTGTGGGTCATCAAGACTATTTTACTGGCGCCGTTGCCGGGGAGTGAAGCGCTATTGTTAAGTGGAATTGGTAAGGAAAACCTTTACTTGTTTGTGCTGATTTTATTTCTGCTCGCTGCTATAAGTCATTATGGAGAGATCTTCTCTTCAATTTCTATTTGGGAAATCTACTACTACTGCAACGGTAGTAGATGAGGCGCCAGTGAGGAAGTGATACCATATAAAATACCTATGAAAATTATTGAACGTGTTATGGATAACCGCTATGAAGGGGATGGAACTGTCCACCCCGGTGATCATTTACTTGTTTTTGCATGAATTATGCGGGTTATTCAAATGTGCAGGTATTGCTATGGATGAAGTGAGGAAGAAATTATTCTCTTTATCGCTGTCCGGTAAGGCGGCGCATTGGTATAAATTACTTGGATAATGGGGATTCTCTTGAATGGAATGATATTGTGCCCTGGTTTTATTCTAAGTTCTATCCTCCAAGTGAAATTCACAAAGATCGGAATCGCATATATAATTTTTGGCCTCATGATGGAGAGAGTATTGCCCAAGCTTGGGGGAGATTGAAGTCTTTAATGCTCAAATGCCCCATTCATGAGCTTCCTGGTAATGTTATTATTGATAATTTCTATGCAAGACTTTCTTTTCAAGACAAGACCTTGCTTGGATACTTCTTGTTCCGGATCATTTACACGCAACAAAGAAGAGTTTAAAAGGGACCTTCTTGATCGGATCCAAGAAAATACTGAAGGTTGGGAGAACGACAAGGATAGAGAATCGGGTATAATTTATGATTATAAATGCATTGAAGCTTTTATGGATACTGATTTATTTCGTAATATGAGTGCTACATATGGTCTTGATTCCCAAGTTGTCTGTAAATCTTTATAAAGCTTTTGCCTCTCATTATGAATTGCCTAAGAAGAATTTTGATAAGTATCATGAACCATACAAAGATAAAATTGACTCATCTATTAATAAGTGTGTTGTTATTGAAGCTGGCGATCGTGTCATTCCCGAAGCTTATATTGAAAAAACTCCTTTCCCTGCTAAAATGAAAGAGTACTCTGTTATAAATAGTGCGGTTCATAAAAGTGAAAAGAAACTTCGTAGAACTCGAAGAACAAATAAAAATTGAACCTGCTGTTGCAATAGTTAAAGATCTTGTGATCGAAAATGTTGAGGATGGTCATATTATTTTCACGTGAAGATGCTTCTAATATTGTTTCACATCCTAATAAACCCAAGCAAGCTAGTGTTCCTATGCTATACGTTAAAATTGGTGATCATTGCTATTATGGATTATGTGATATTGGTGCAAGTGTTAGTGCTATTCCGTATGAGCTTTACACGGAGATTATGCACGAAATTGATTCTTATGAACTTGAAGATATTGATGTGGTTATTCAGCTGGCTAATAGAGAAACTATTTCACCAATTGGTATTGTCCGAGATGTGGAAGTTCTATGTGGTAAGATTAAATATCCTGCTGACTTTTTGGTACTTGGTTACTCGCTGCTAGTGATTATTGTCCTATCATTTTTGGTAGACCTTTTCTAAATACTTGTGGAGCTATTATAGATTGCAAGAAAGAGAAAATTTTGACTAAATTTGCTGGTGAATCTTATGAGTTTAACTTCTCTAAATTTACTAAAACTCCTTATAAAGCTGATTTGCCTAGTAATGATTTTAAAATGGAGCAGTGTGCATCTATTGTTCTTGTTCCTAACAATCCTTTGCAGCAACATTTGAGGATAGAGAGAGTGAAATTTTTAGGAAAGAAAGAGATGAACTTGAGGAGATTTTTCTTCGCCAACCTATTCTCAAGCATGATTTACCGGTGGAAGATTTGGGTACAACACCGCCACCAAAGGAAGATCCTGTTTTTGATTTAAAGCCTTTACTCGATAATCTCAAATATGCTCATATTGATGATAAGAAGATATATCCTGTTATTATTAGTTCTAAGCTTACAGAGTTTGAAGAAGAAAGATTATTGCAAATATTGAGGAAACACCGAGGAGCTATTGGCTACACTCTTGATGATTTGAAGGGGATTTCTCCATCTATTTGCCAACATGCTATTAATATGGAAGATGATGCAAAGCCTGTTGTTGAACCTCAGCGTCGTCTAATTCCGAAGATGAAGGAAGTGGTAAGGAATGAGGTATTACGACTTCTTGAAGCTGGTATTATATATCCTATTGTTGATAGTAGATGGGTTAGTCCTGTACATTGCGTTCCCAAGAAAGGAGGTATGATCTGTTGTGCCTAATGATAATGATGAGCTCATTCCTCAAAGAGTGGTTGTAGGGTATAGAATGTGCATTGATTTTCGAAAAGTTAATAAAGTTACTAAGAAAGATCATTACCCTTTACCATTTATTGATCAAATGCTAGAAAGATTGTCTAAAAATACTCATTTTTGTTTTCTCGATGGTTATTCCGGATTTTCACAAATTGCTGTTAAAGCTAAAGATCAAGAGAAAACCACCTTTACTTGTCCCTATGGAACTTATGCTTATAGACGTATGCCTTTTGGTTTATGTAATGCTCCTGCTACTTTTCAAAGATGCATGTCTGCTATTTTCATGGTTTTTGTGAAAGTATTGTAGAGGTATTCATGGATGATTTTTTCTGTTTATGGGAATTCTTTTGATAGTTGCTTGCGAAACCTTGATAAAGTTTTGCAGAGATGTGAAGAAACTAACCTTGTTCTTAATTGGGAGAAATGCCACTTTATGGTTAATGAAGGAATTGTATTGGGACATAAAATTTCGAGAGAGGTATTGAAGTTGATAGAGCTAAAGTTGAAGCAATTGAGAAGATGCCCTATCCGAGGGATGTTAAAGGTATTCGTAGTGTTCTTGGTCATGCTTGGGTTTTATAGGAGGTTTATTAAAGATTTCTCCAAGATTTCAAAGCCTCTTACTAATCTTCTTCAAAAAGATGTACCTTTTGTTTTTGATGATGATTGTAAGGAAGCTTTTGAAACTCTTAAGAAAGCCTTAACAAGCTGCTCCTATAGTTGAACCTCCCGATTGGAATTTACCATTTGAAATTATGTGTGATGCTAGTGATTTTGTCTGTAGGCGTCTGTTCTTGGACAGCGAGTAGATAAAAAACTGAATGTTATTCATTATGCTAGTAAAACTCTTGATGCTGCTCAAAGAAATTATGCTACAACTGAGAAAGAATTGTTAGCTGTAGTTTTTGCTTGTGATAAATTTAGATCTTATATTGTTGATTCAAAAGTCACTATTCATACTCGATCATGCTGCAATTAGATACCTAATGACAAAGAAAGATGCTAAGCCGAGGCTTATTAGATGGGTACTTCTTTTGCAAGAATTTGATTTACATATTGTAGATAGGAAAGGTGCTTGATAATCCCGTTGCTGATAATTTGTCTAGATTGGAAAATATTGCTTATGATCCCGTTCCTGTTAATGATAGTTTTCCAAATGAACAATTGGCTGTAATAAAGGTGAGCTCGCGAGACGAGTCCTTGGTATGCTGATTATGCTAACTTTATTGTTTCCAAGTACTTGCCTCCAACCTTTTCAGTCTCAGCAGAGGAGGAAATTCTTTTATGATTTGAGGCATTATTTCCGGGATGACCCACACTTATATAAAGAAGGAGTGGATGGTATTATGCGAAGATGTGTTCCCGAATATGAACAACAAGAGATATTGAGTAAATGTCATGGCAGGTGCTTATGGAGGACATCACGCCGGAGATAGAACCGCGCAAAAAGTTCTACAATCAGGTTTTTATTGGCCAACTCTCTTCAAGGATGCGAGAAAGTTTATTTTATCTTGTGATGAATGCCAAAGGGTTGGTAATATCTCCGGACGCAATGAAATGCCTATGAATTATACTCTTGTTATTGAACCGTTTGATTGTTGGGGATTTGACTTCATGGCACCTTTTCCCTCTTCAAAAGGTAACACTCATATACTTGTTGCTTGTTGATTATGTTACTAAATGGGTGGAAGCCATACCTACAAAAAGTGCTGATGGTGAGACCTCTTTAAAAATGCTTTTAGATATTATTTTCCCTAGATTTGGAGTGCCTAGATATATTATGACTGATGGAGGTTCTCATTTTATTCATGGAGGTTTTAGAAAAACTCTTGCTAAGTATGGTATTAATCATAGAATTGCTTCCGCTTATCATCCTCAAACTAGTGGTCAAGTAGAATTATAAAATAGAGAGATTAAATCTATCTTGCAGAAAACCGTTAATAAATCTAGAAAGAATTGGGCTAGTAAATTGAAGGATGCACTATGGGCTTATAGAACTACTTATAAAACCCCATGGGAATGTCACCTTATAAAATGGTTTACGGAAAAGCTTGTCATTTACCTTTAGAGCTAGAACACAAAGCTTATAGGGCTGTTAGAGAATTAAATAAAGATCCTAAACTTGCCGGTGATAAGAGGTTGCTACAATTAAGTTCTCTAGATGAATGGAGAAGTGAAGCTTATGAAAATGCTAAACTCTTTAAAGAAAAAGTTAAAAAATGGCATGATAGGAGGATCATCAAAAGAGAGTTTAATATTGGGGATAAAGTCCTATTGTATCGGTCTCGTCTCGGATTCTTTGCGGGGAAATTACTCTCGAAATGGGAAGGACCATATGTTGTCGAGGAGGTGTATCGCTCAGGAGCAATCAAGATTAGCTCTCTCCAAGGCAATGCTACGCAAGTGGTGAATGGACAAAGACTCAAGCATTATATCTCGGGTGATTCTTATAATGTTGATGTTGATATTATTCAAGTGGAAACACCGGAAGCTTTCATCAAAGGACAAATTGACAGTCCGCCAGAACTCGACTTTGAATAGGTAACAGGACTGGTAATGAAAAGTACGCAATTTACTTTCCGAACAATATTTTCGCTGTTTTTGGAAAATATGAGAAATTACGAGTTCGAAACGGAGTGGAAAGGACGCACGAGGGCGTGGCACCATAGGCCGGCGCGGCCTAGCCAGGGCCCGCGCCGCCCTATGGTTTGGCCGCCTCGTCGCCCCTTTCCGACTCTGGTTTGATCTGATACTTTCCTTTTGTCGAGAAATTTTTTGCTATATAATCCCCCGGACCCCTGGAGGTCCGTATATCGTGTTTTCAACGTGTTTTGTTTCGAGCTGTTTCTGCCAGGATTTGTTTTTAGTCTAGAAGCACCATGGCCTCCAACAACAAGGGCAAGGGGCTTTCAGAGGAAGAAGTGAAGGAGGTGCCATCAAGACAAGAGCAGCGAGTTGGAGGGAGCAAGCAAATCTTGGTGGGATCTGTTGACACTCGACGTTCTTTTTCTCATGACCTGCAGGGACCTTTATCACCAGCTCTTAGCCTCGACTCTTTCCCCACGATGGAAGAAGTTCTACGGGTTACCGATGAGTTTTGTGATCAATATCGGGCTCTAAGAAGAGAAGTGGAGATACTCCAGGAGGAGAATTGCCGTCTCCGAAGAATGATTGAATACCACTCGATTCGCATCACAAGGTCGTCATCGCCAACCTCAGATAACAATGAATCTCTTCGAATCTTAATGCAGAATTGTCAAGCTGAGAAACTGAAGTTGAAGGAGTTTATTAAGAAGCGCGGGAAGAATTCATCACCACCATCTCCTCAGGAGTAATTCATCATCGGTATTGGCATCCCCTTGGTTTGTTCCAAGCTTGGGGGAGTGCCGCGGTATCACATTTTCACTATATTTTACTTTTATTGTCAAGTAGTGTCATATCATGAATAGGGAAGTTATCGTATAAGATGGGTTGCGTTTGGAAGTATCTCTCCTTTAGTTGTCAATGTATCCCTTGGTGTGAGTTATCGATATGGAATATTAATGAGAAGTCTTATCATTTACATATTGCACATCTTATTTTAGTTTGCACTCTCTATGACTCATCTTGTTGTTAGTATTGGTATCACTTTGGGAGCACTGAATAAATCTATTTGGTTTTGGCAAACTTAGCATTGGTCAATAGCAACAACACTTTGAGGTTTAAATAGAAAAGAGAAATACATGTAGATGTTTCATTGTCTTTCTTGTTAGCTCATAGCTCATTATTCTGAAGTTAAAATTGTTTGTGCTTACAAGGAAGATGCATGATTGTTTCTATCATATGTATATTTGTTTGTTTCCCTCGACTCTTATGCTTGCTAATTAACCTTGCTAGCCAAAGACCTGTACTGAGAGGGAATACTTCTCGTGCATCCAAACCTTCAACCATACCTATGTTATTTGTGTCCACCATACCTACCTATTACATGGTATTTTCTGCCATTCCAAGTAAATACTTCATGTGCTACCTTTAAACAATTCAAAACTTAGTATCTCTTATTTGTGTCAATGTTTCATAGCTCATGAGGAAGTATGTGGTGTTTTATCTTTCAATCTTGTTGGGCAATTTCCACCAATGGACTAGTGGCTTCACCCGCTTATCCAATAATTTTGCAAAAAGAGTCGGCAATGGGATTCCCAGTCCCAAATTAATTAAACTAAATAGACACTCCTCCATGGTATGTGATTGATGGACGGCACCCGAAGGATTCGGTTAGCCATGGCTTGTGTAAGCAAAGGTTGGGGGAGTGTCATCATCATCATAAAGCTAAAATAAAAAGGCACTCCTTCATGGTATGAGATTGTTGGCAGGCACCCGAGGATTCGGTTAGCCATGGTTTGTGAAAGAAAGGTTGGAAGGAGTGCCACACAAAAGGAAAATATTATGGGAGCCGCTCTTAGGAGGTTGTCTGGAAAGGGGGTTAGAGTACCCGCTACCAGTCGTTGACAACAATAAACACCTCTCAAAACTTTACTTTTATTCTCTTTATATGATTTCAAAACTGAAAAAGCTCTAGCACATGATTTAATCCTCGCTTCCCTCTGCGAAGGGCCTGTCTTTTACTTTATGTTGAGTCGAGTAAACCTATTTCTCTCCATCTTAAGCAAGCATTTGAGTAGTTGTGATCAAACCATTATATTGTGATTTGCTACATCATGTCTTTTATTCTTCCTTGTTTAGTACAAGTTTTATCTCGAATGAATATAGCTTTGCAAGTTATCAATGATTATGAAGAGACCATTATGATTGAGTATGCAAGTTGTGCATTATAAACTTTAACATGAGAGCGCTGCTCAATAAGATAAATATAATCTATTAATTGTTCTCTGACCAAGAACGAAGTTTGCCATCACCAATTATGATTTCTCATGCACCTTTACTTGTGATTACCTTATACTTGTTTCAATATGAGTTATAAGAGGTTGTTTACTATAATGTCCTGTGTGAATGAATATGATGCTTCTTGTCCGTATTTTGGTTATCGACTCTTCACTCCATAAACATGTGGTCATGTCTATTGAGTTCAGTTTCGCTTGGGGACAAGCGAAGTCTAAGCTTGGGGGAGTTGATACGTCCAATTTGCATCACTATTTTATATCATAATTTGCTGTTATTCATTGATATATTTCATATTGGGACACAATACTTATGTTATTTCATCTATTTTGCATGTTTCATCATTATTGGAGGATCGAACACCGGAGCCAGGATTCTGCTGGAAAAAGCACCGTCGGAACGCAATATTTCGGAAGATCAACTGTGGAAGGAAATTATACCAAAAATCCTATTTTTCAAGATGACGAAGGAAGCCGAAGGAGGAGCCAGGAGGAGCCGGGGTGGGCCCACACCCTAGGGCGGCGCGGCCCGAGCCCCGGCCGCGCCGCCATGTGGTGTGAGGGGCCCACGACCCCTTTCGCCTCCTTTTCTTCGCCAAACCCTTCGTCCCGAAGACCTAAGCCACGGGGGTACCTCACGAAGAGTTACGGCCGCCTCGCGGGGCGGAGAACACCGGAGAGAAAAGAGCTCTCCGGCGGGCGGGAATCCGCCGGGGAAATTCCCTCCGGGAGGGGAAATCGACGCCATCGTCACCGCCATCGAGCTGGACATCATCTCCATCACCATCATCATCATCTCCACCATCATCACCGCCATCTCCTCCGCAGCACCTCGTCACCGCCGTAGCAATTTGGGTTTGATCTTGATTGTTTGATAGGGGAAACTCTCCCGGTATCCATTCATACTTGTTGTTGATGCTATTGAGTGAAACCATTGAACCAAGTTTATGTTCAGATTGTTATTCATCATCATATCACCTCTGATCATGTTCCATATGATGTCTCGTGAGTAGTTCGTTTAGTTCTTGAGGACATGGGTGAAGTCTAAATGTTAGTAGTGAACTATGGTTGAGTAATATTCAATGGTGTGATATTTAAGTTGTGGTGTTATTCTTCTAGTGGTGTCATGTGAACGTCGACTACATGACACTTCACCATTTATGGGCCTAGGGGGATGCATCTTGTATTCGTTTGCTAATTGCGGGGTTGCCGGAGTGACGAAACCTAAACCCCCATTGGTATATCGATGCGGGAGGGATCGCGGGATCTCGCAGTTTAAGGCTGTGGTTAGATTTATTCTTAATTACTTTCTTGTAGTTGCGGATGCTTGCAAGGGGTATAATCACAAGTGTGTATTTAGTCCTAGGAAGGGCGGTACATTAGCATAGGTTCACCCACACAACATCTATCATAACAATGAAGATTATTTAGCCGTATGTAGCGAAAGCACTAGACTAAAATCCCGTGTGTCCTCGAGAACGTTTGGTCATTATAAGTAAACAAACCGGCTTGTCCTTTGTGCTAAAAAGGATTGGGCCACTCGCTGCAATTGTTACTCTCGCATTTTACATACTCGTACTTTATTCAACTCGTTACATCAAAACCCCCGAATACTTGTCTGTGAGCATTTACAGTGAATCCTTCATCGAAACTGCTTGTCAACACCTTCTGCTCCTCGTTGGGATCGACATTCTTACTTATCGAAGATACTACGATACACCCCCTATACTTGTGGGTCATCAGTATACTGTACGTAGTATATGTCGTTAGAGTATATATCTGTATATTGTAGTTTCCCCATATGTTAGGGGGCTTCCTGCATATTTGCACCTGTACATGTACTATATATTGTGGCCTTTGGCCCCCTGGTAATACAACAAGTATATTGCCCTAACATGGTATCAGAGCAAAATTGATCCTCTAAATTCCTCTCGAGCGTCTCTCTGGTGTTTCTCCAGACTACTCGACTCTCGGTTTATTTGGTTGCGTTTGCTATGTCCTTCTGCCTCCTCGCGAACGCACCAAACTGACCGCTCAGTCTGTTGAGTGTGTTTTTCTTGGTAACAGTGATGAGCATAAGGGCTATCGCTGTTGGGACCCCGTTGGTCGTCGGATGCGCATCTCTCGTGACGTCACATTTGATGAGACGCGTCCCTTCTATCCTCGCCCCACCTCGGGTACTTACCCGGTGGATGATATCTCTTTTTTTTCCGGATGCACCCCCTGCTGTCCCTCCTCCCCTCCCTCCTACTTCTGATGCGCCCCCTTCGACGCCATCCTCTCGTTCGTCTAGTCCACCTAGTACTCCTCGTTCTCCGGCTTCGGCTCCTTCCGATTCTCGTCCCTTCTTCCTCTTCTTCGATGACTTGTCTTCTGCAGATGACCTTCCCCCTTCTCGGCCTGTTCGTCGGCGTCGTGCTCCGGTTCGTTACTCTCCTAGTCGGTATGGTCTCTCCGTCGTTTCCGAGCCGACTTCTTATCGGGATGCCGAGCGTCATCCCGAATGGCAGCTTGCCATGGCCGAGGAGATCGCTGCGCTTGAGCGCACCGGCACTTGGGATCTTGTTTCTCCCCCTTCTGGTGTTCGTCCCATCACGTGTAAGTGGGTCTATAAAATTAAGACTCGCTCTGATGGATCTCTTGAGCGCTATAAAGCGCGTCTTGTGGCTCGTGGTTTTCAGCAGGAGCACGACCGTGACTATGATGAGACTTTTGCCCCTGTGGCTCATATGACTACCGTGCGTACCCTTCTTGCTGTTGCCTTCGTTCGCCGCTGGTCCGTCTCCCAGCTTGATGTTCGAATGCTTTTCTTAATGGCGAGTTGAGTGAGGAGGTTTACATGCAGCCTCCTCCCGGGTATTCTGTTCCCGATGGGATGGTTTGTCGTCTTCGACGTTCTCTCTATGGTCTCAAACAGGCCCCTCGTGCCTGGTTTGAGCGCTTTGCCTCCGTGGTGACCGCTGCTGGTTTCTCTCCTAGTCTTCATGATCCAACACTTTTCGTTCACACTTCTCCTCGTGGACGCACCCTTCTCCTTCTCTATGTTGATGATATGATCATTATCGGTGATGATCCCGAGTATATTGCCTTTGTAAATGCTCGTCTTCGTGATCAGTTTCTCATGACCGATCTTGGTCCTCTTCGCTATTTTCTTGGGATTGAGGTTTCCTCCACTTCTGATGGCTTTTCTATCTCTCGAGAGAAGTACATTCGGGATCTTCTTGCTCGTGCTGCTCTTGGGGATGAGCGCACGGTTGATACTCCTATGGAGCTTAATGTTAAGCTTCGTCCTATCGATGGTGATCCTCTTCCCGATCCCACACGTTATCGTCATCTTGTTGGGAGTCTTGTTTATCTTGTCGTCACTCGTCCCGATATTTCTTATCCTGTTCATATTCTCGAGTCGGTTTGTCTCAACTCCTACCACTCGTTCACTACAGTCATCTCCTCCGTGTTCTTCGTTACCTTCGTGGCACGATCACTCGTCGCCTTTTCTTTCCTCGTTCTAGCTCTCTCCAGCTCCAGTGCTACTCGGATGCTACGTGGGCGAGTGATCCTACGGATCTTCGTTCACTTTCTGCTTACTGTGTGTTTCTTGGTGGTTCGCTTGTTGCTTGGAAGACGAAGAAACAGGTAGAGGTTTCTCGTTCGAGTGTTGAGGCTGAGCTGCGGGCTATGGCCTTGTTGATTGCTGAGGTGACCTGGTTACGGTGGTTGCTTGCAGATTTTGGGGTCTCTGTTACGACACCCGCTCCACTTTTGTCTGACAGTACAGGTGCTATCGTATTGCACGTGATCCGGTCAAGCATGAGCTGACCAAGCATATTGGTGTTGATGCTTTTTATACACGTGCTCAGGTGCAGGATGAGGTTGTTGCGGTTCATTATGTGCCTTCAGATTTGCAGTTGGCGGATTTCTTTACAAAGGCACAAACTCGAGCGCAGCATGACTTTTTACTCTTCAAACTCAGTGTTGTGGATCCACCATGAGTTTGCGGGGGGGTGTTAGAGTATATATCTGTATATTGTAGTTTCCCCATATGTTAGGGGGCTTTCTGCATATTTGCACCTGTACATGTACTATATATTGTGGCCTTTGGCCCCTGGTAATACAACAAGTATATTGCCCTAACATATATAAGGACAGAACAGAAAGTACATATCCGACATGCAAACCGTCCACCCTCTTCTGCAAGAGGCTACGCAAGTTCGTAACAAGAGCAGAAACCACCTGGTTATCTTCACACCCTTGATACCAATCATTATCATGCATGTTCATGTGTCCGGTGGACAGTTAAAATTTTCGTGTATGTTTTATACTCCTTCCATCTCATAATTAAAAGATGTTTTACATTTATCTAAATATAAATATATATCTATAAACGCTAGAATACTAGATACATCTAAATTTAAATAAATCTAAAACATTTTCTATTAAAACGGAGGGAGTGGTATTTTGGTCTTTAGACTGCACTTCATATGTCTGACCATGGGAGGAAGACACTAAGGGTCTGATTGGTTGTCGGTAGCGGTTTTCTCCATTTCTTCTCCTCGCGTGTAACTGGGTCCAACAACTACCGTACGAGTAGAAACATGAAATGGGCTAACTTTGTCACTTTCATTAGATGCTACAATTTCACTTCGGCTCAAGTGGAGAAAGGAGAGGCAGATCGATTGGTATGCTGCACGTCAAGGAGGGTTGTGGTTAACTAAACTAGTTCAATCATAATCACCTCTAATCTTCCTAACTATATATTCATCGATTCGAGATAAGGTCTACATGAAAAAGATGTGCATCGACGTTGTGATTCCATTCTCGTGATCGGTTCATCATTTCGCACATGGCCAACCATTCCGAAATTTCTTCGGGGGGTAGCTTCACCTTGCCATTTCACACTACTTTCTTGTTCAAAGTTTTTCGGTTTCGACATTCTTAAACGAGTAGATCTACAACTACATACAATGTACTATTAGGCGTAGATGTAATCGTATACCAATATCAAAATGGAAAACTATGAACACAAAAGTCATGCATGACCGTGAGATGGAGTTACTCCTCGAATGAATTTTGAAACACACGAACTGTTGCGATTTTTTTTACTAAATTCGTCCAAAAGAAGCTTCAAAGGGAATAGGAAACTACCATTCAAACACTCCACAAAACCAAAAACCATTCATGGGAATCGATTCTTAACATCAATAAGAATCTTATTTTGTTTAGCATATTTCAAACCGATCCACCATTTTATAGATCGGGGAGGATTAAAATGATGCAGATTAGTGGCAACATTACGTAAAATGCTCGTATTCTTAAAATCATGGATGACGCATCGATTTGTGCCCTTTGGCGCCACCGCTTGGTTACTATAATGTGGGATGATAGTCTCATTGATCCAGAAATAAATTCCTTAACTAAGTTGGGGATCAAGGAGGTAGCTTAAACTCATCTTTTGTAAAAGTGTGGATGTTGCATTGATGCCAAGATGGTAGTATGCTGTGTTACTAATGGGGAGGGCATTTTACATGATAATGCTTTTTTGAAATGGGGAAGTGAAGCCTCAGCCTTTGCATCAAAGGGATGCATACAACCTTTATTACTTTATTAGAAAAATACTCCAAGTTACCTTATTACAATTCACGAAGTCGATACATATATCAACCATAAAAAAGTGATAAGCAAAACATCCGCCAAACCGCACTGGCTGAATAAGTCTCGAGCGACTGTCTCCAAACGATTGTACCCAAAATCCATGTCCCGGTGGTGCTCTTCCGGATGGAGACATAACTACGTACGCGCCCAATGGATAGCAAGATGATAACCTGCAAAAAGGAATCATTTTTTGTCCTCTTAAAGATATAGTCATTTCGAACATGATAATGTGAACTGTCCTAAAGCTTGTACTCTGACGTTATTGTAGGTTTGGAAGCTTCTGTTGGAGGATCAGAAATACTGGACCTGATTATTGATTGTTGAGTCCTATGGGCCAAGCCAACTCGCATATGTGTCTTCGTTTTCTTTATTTGGATAGTTTAGCATCTTAAAAGATTTCATTTCTCTGATGGTAACCTGATAAGTTTCATGTTTTTTTTGCCCGGTCTTCATGTCAAAGTTTGTCGTTAATGTATGCATTTTTTTATTTGAAGGTGTTTCTAAAATATATAATAATTCCATGGAATGTAATAATCCATCCAATTTATTTTAATAGTCACTAATATGAATGTATCTAAAACTAAAATATGTCTAGATACATTCATATTAGCGACAAGTAATATGGATCGAAAGAGTAGCTAAAATATGAACCGCAAAAGAGCTAGTGAAACTTTAATTGTTGATCTAGCAACAGCGAAAGTCACCGGTGGAAGCAAGAATACACCGTGAGAGTAATTTTAGAACATATTATCGTCATATAGAAGAAAGTGACAAAAAGGGTTGAATGGCCACACCAGATCATGCCAGAGTGCTCCCACGAGACCTGACCTTACTTACACCGTGACAAGGCCAAAGATGGTCAAACTTTGCAGGTCGGAGAAGAAACCAACGAAAGAATACACCGAGACTACCTGCAAAACATGGATACGTAACTAGATCCACCACTTCAAAAGAGTAGCGACTAGATGATTGTCTGCCTTTTCAACTCCACTGACATTAGTGCCGCCGACAAGGTGGACTAGGAGTTAAGAACACCTTACTGTTGTTCAACGCAACACCGCCATCGCTACCACAAGACTGCAGTTGTTTGACCAAACCCTAAATTTAAGTACCTACAGCAGCGTCCCCATCACTTCCCACCGCAAGAGAGCCAAGCAAAGGAGGCGTTTTGCTGGCTGTGATGAGGCTGAGACAGGGGAGCAGATGTGATCTAGGTCGGGGGTTGTGGTCAGTGGAGAACCCAAGATTTTCATCAAGTCTGGGTACACTGTAAACTCGGCTAAATTTTCATCAAAATATTCATCAATTTTTTATCAAAACAAGCTGCGCCACCGGCCGAAACTCTGGGCGCACGCCCGGACTTAGGAACAGTTGGGTCCGCCTATGGCTGTGGTGGCTATCAAATGAAATATGTTGGGCAGAACATTTCCAAACGATGATCATCCACCTAAGCATTCATATCGATCTTCACACATATACATCTAAAGGCAAGTCATTAAATCACTATGTATAATCATCTATCCCGCGCACTATACATATTTAACTAACGATTTGGCTGTTTCTTAACATATGAGAATGCACTTCTACCGTCCTAATCTCGATTTATTAGGCCGACACCAGGCCAGCCGCCGCCAGGCTTGTTGCAGGACGGGCATGATGAGGACGTGAGGCTGGATATGAAGGCTGCCGACGATAAGGAGGAGCGCGCCTCAGCGAGGTCTCGCTGGAGCCGCTCGTTGTCGTGGCCGAGCCGCTCGCACAACCGGCGGAGCAGCTCGCAGTCGAGCTCCGTCTGCTTGAGCTTGGTGCGTGCCCTCCTGTTCTGGAACCACACCTCCACCTGCCTTGCCTTCAGCCCGAGCCGCCGCGCCAGATCATGCTTCTCATCCTGAAATAATTAAGAAACATTCACATCAGAATAGAACACGTGCAAATTAATTGAAAGCATATATGATCTGGCATGCAAATTTCTTTTCATATCAAGAAGGGGACGATCAAGTAATAGGAGTTATGGACGTACATGGGACAGGACGTTGTGAGCGCGGAAGCTTTTTTCCATTACCGCCGCCTGCTCGCCGGTGAGCTGGAGCTTCTTCCTCGCGCCGCTGCCGCCGCTGTCATCGTTGATGTCGCTGCCGCCCTTCACCGTACTCGCCCTCTTTCTCTTCCTGCCTGCCGACGCTTCCTTTTCGGTCAGGGGCAGCAGAGGCTGCCCCGGCGGGTGCTGCGGACTCCTGGCACCGATCACAAGGGACAGCCTCGTGTCGACGAGCTCCTCCACTTCCAGGAACTCCTCCGTGCCGCTGCTAATGGTCGTGAGGCTAGACATGGCCGAGCTAGAATCAAGTTTTCTGTTTCGATCTAAGGAGATGGAAGGTTGCCGGTTAGATAGGTTGATGAGGGAAAGGCCGGGGTGCGTTCGTGAAGGCTTTATACTGCGCATGGTCACATCGCTCGCGAGGTCGATTTCTTGTGCGAGTTAAACAAGACAATTAGCACCACGAAGGTTCACTACGGTAGTAAGTAAGACTACTAGGGGTTAGACCAATGTTTTGTTTGACTGTGGGGAACTCATAAATTGATTAATCAAGGCAATGAAGCTAAATTAAGTTGTCAGTTCACATTCTTGGTCGTGACCAAACGCCTAGAGAGTAATCAATATGAGATATTTTGCTTAATTAAAGAAAGTTTTTCTATTGGACTATTAGTTCTTCGGTTCTTTTCATCCGTATGAGTGCATGCATGAGCTGATCAGGTGAAGATATATACTCCCTCAGTCCTAACATAAAATAAGTTACTCAATTTTTTCTAAATACGGATATATCTACAAATAAAATGCATCTAGTATGGGCGAGCTGATCGAGTGACTGGATCAACGAAGAGCTAGCACGACCTGGTATGTGCGTCGATCCGACCATACCTGGTCGCCGCACGTATGAACGGAACGGAGGGGACTGGTCGCTATAGCTCAGCCGCGAATGCTACGACTGGATAATTCTTGATTTGGCAGCAGCAACGGCATTGCAACGTACCTGCACAGGACGGTCAAATTTCGGCCACATGCACACGCACGCATATATAGACGTTTCTGAAACTAATGACAAGCTAGTTATATGGTGGTACTAGTACAATCTGCGAGTTCATACTGATTGATTGAGAAGGTCAAATTTCGGTCACATGCACACGCACGCATGCACGTTTCTGAAACTAATCACAAGCTAGCTAGGTACAGTCAGGTCCCTGGGTACAGTTATATGGTGCATGCCGGCCACTAGTACAATATGCGAGTTCATACTGATTAAGAATTACAAACCACAGGAGGACGCGCCGACGGCCGACGACAGTTCTGCCGATTCTAGGGAACTATCTACACGATCGGCGGATGGCGGTCACATTGTCCTGCTGAAAAAGAAAAGAATACATATCTGAAACGGCCAGGTTCATAGGATGTCGATGACACTAGAGCATAGTATGCCTGGTATCGCGTTGAATGCAAATGTCTGTACGATCCGTACGTGCGACTTGTGTTTCAGAATACCCGGGTGGGTGTAAAAGCTGCGGCGTCTTGTAGACCGATATGGAGCTGAGAGCGAGAATCTATGAAAAATTCATTTTAGATATAATAAAACAATTCGAAAAATACCATGAGATAGATAATATTGTAATCTACAAATGTGTAAATTTTCAGAATGAAATATGTTGTATTTTGGGCTCATTAAAAATAACAAATCTTGATTTTATCCTCTATGAAACTATACTTTGTCATTTTTACATAGGGCAAAACAATGTATTTCAATCTAAAAAAATTCGCTCTGATAGATTACGACATTCTCTACATCCATGTATTTTTTTTGAATTTTTCTAAAACTTTGAAATCAAAAGTTTTGACATTTGAGAAAAGAGAAAATAAGAAAACTAGGCTGTACTTGAGGTTTTCGGTATGGAGCTATTTAATACTCTCTCCATTTCATCTAAATGAGCAACATCTAACGTGGAGCAGAGGAAGTAATATACTAGTAAAGTACATAGTGCTATTAGACTCGGAAATCACAAACGTAGCTCGAGTTATATGTAGACCCTATATTGAAAAAATCAAAAATGACATTTTAAAGTTTTAAAATAATATGAAAATAAATGTAGATGCAGACAATCTTGTGTTCTACCAACGTGCAGAATTGCAATTCGAAGTACCTTATATTCGAGGATGTGCAAAAATAACGATTTCTGACATATATGATAGTGAACAATACAAACTCTCACAATCTCAAAATATGTCAATCCTTGGACCTAGTACACAGTGTTTAGATGAAAAACTCCACACGAACTAGTCCAACGACATATGCATCTTCTTCTTCCTTCTTCTACTGTACGATATCAGCTAATCAAGCTCGTGCACCACTATATGTTGCAGGAGCCACCATCTTTTCTTTTGTGAAATAAAGGAAAAAAGTCTTGCATTAGTTTAACTAAGAGAGTTGATTAACACCCTTTTCCAAAAAAAGAAAGAATTAACACCATTGATATTATAGACACATGCATGTTCCTGTGCAGCTAATTTGGACTGCACTGCATATGTCACGAAGAAGACACTACTCGACTTGTCGAGAGATGTTGTTGCCACTCAACAGAATATAACTTTGCCAGGAAAGGGACCGTACTACACAAATAATGGGCAGAAAGTCAGCATAGATGGCTAATCATGTAAATCTGGGACTCGAAACAAAATTACTTTCGTGTGCACGTGCCAGGTAGTCAATGTCGGAGATCAGAGGCAGCCGCGCGCAACCACATGTGTTCCAAGCATATGATAAGCAAATTCGTTTCTTTTTTGCCGCAGAGGTTGTTCAAGGCATAAATAATTAACGACTACTAGTCGCGTTGATATATGCTGTTTACTTGGGCAAGATAGATTAGGACTGGTTCCCTATCTTCTCACTCGTTGTTACTTTTGTCACGGCTCCGTCCTTTTCAATGATAGTAAAATTTACCCGCCACAAATCAGTCAAGAGGAAATCACAAGCTCGTATAAACCCACAAAAAATAAAAAGTTAAATGACGCAGATATATATTACTACCTCAGTTTCAATGAATAAATCCTTTGTTAAGTTCGATCGATTTAAAAAAATAATATTAACATGCAAAATACAAAATCAATATCACTAAATACATCATAAAACATATTATATATATTATATTATATTATATTTGTTGACTAATGATTTAATCAAATTTTACCATGACTTCCAACCAGTGGAATTTCGGCCAAATCAAATTTTACTTCTCTGTTAATTATAATATATAATATAAATTTAATCAAATTTTACTTCTCTTGAATATATATTAAATTTTATATATTATATATAATATGATATTTGTTGAATAAAACTATTGTGTGTGTGTGTGCGCGCATAGTTTAGCAATTTAAGAGTATATGGTGCTCTATTCTAGTATTTATCGATAAAGGTATCATTATAAAATAGAGCCTTTGACTTAAACACATGACTGTATGATGGGGGTTTTACCTTGCAGACCCAAAGATCGATGTCACAGGCTTATGGAGTTCTATGTTGCATGCAATACGGAATATCCAAAAACTTGCACGTACGGCCAATTGCTCTCAAGGCTGGTTTGAACGAATTTTGGCAAATCATATTTTCCCGTGACTTCTTCGTTCTGGAGCAGGGGCAGCGCATACGATTACCTGACCAGTGGCACTGTACTGAAGATCCCTAAGATTGAATTTTATGGGCTCTACATAAAAGTCTACACCTAGGGAGAAATGCCATGGAAGATGAAAGTACCACTTAAAACTAAGGTTTGTTTGTCAACACGATGGAACAATCAAACACTTATTCTTCCAATGCCGCTTTGCCAGGTCTATATGGTCATCTATCCAAGTAGCTTTGGATCTGTATCCTCCGACTAGTGTAGCCAATATCTTTGAATTAGCTCCATGGTATCGATCATAGGTTTAGAACACTTATTAGGGTGGGAGCGCTTGCCGTTGTATGATCGTTTTGGCTGTGTAGAAATGATAAAGTTTTTAATGATAAGAATTGTTCCCTCTTGCAGGTTATCAACAGATGTATCGGTACTCTTCGTTCGTGGTCTGCTCTACAGAAAGTGGTGAACCGCGACCTGTTTATGGAGGCATGTACACGGTTGGAGGTTACGGCGAGGGATACTTTTCTCAACATGGGTGGCAGCATAATCTATGGATCGAGCCGCCACTGGTTACCTAGGCGTTTGCACAGTTGCTCATCATTGATATGTACAACGCCTTTTTTTTATCCTTTTAGAACTTCTGGTTCCTCAGACTTAGACGACTGTGTGTATCTTGGTTATGCAGAGGCCGGGTGTAATTGCTTGTTTTGAGTAATAATACCACCCATTATCAAAAAAAAGGGAGAAATGCCATAGGTGAATTTGTCTTAGCTTTGCTAATTTATTACTGTTTACTCTCTGAAAATATCTAAGAGAAGCAACAACAAAAAAAACTCCAGATTTATGGACTAGCATCGATCTAGCAAAATACGAAATATCTTTGTGAGTTTCTCAGTATACTGCACCCAAATGTGGGGGTGCAAGTTGTGAAATTGCTTGTGAATTGTAGTGAAATTATGTCTGTTTTATAGCTGGTTGTTATTCTTCATAGTAGAATTTCTAGGGGCTATAAAGAAACGGCCTAATTAGTTGGAACATGTAGGAAGAAGTTGAGCACTCACATCCGCCGTTTCAGATCTGGGAGAAGTTTTCAGTTAATCATAAGCTGGAATTATTCGCTATGGTTAATAATTTTAACTGGCATGCACACGGCTTACGGCAAGGGGATGCACTCTCCCCATGCTCTTCATATTAGTGATGGATGCTCTCAATCTCCTATTCCTTAAAGGTGAAGAGAATGGGGTGATTTCAACCTTCCCTGTTGGTGTGGCTATTCCTCAACGCATGTCGGTATATGCGATGACTTACAATTTTCCTCAAGGCCTCAAGGAGTGATGCAACCGCTGTGAAGCTCCTACTAGATTTTTTTTGGTGGAGCCTCGGGTCTGAAGTGTAACATGATGAAAAATTATGTTTACCCAATTTATGGAGAGGAAGACTTTTTTTTTTTTGCGGGGTATGGAGAGGAAGACTTGATCCAAGAGATCAGCACGCTTTTAAATTGCAAAGTGGATAATCTGCCAATCACATACCTTGGTCTCCCTTTACACTTCAAGAAGGCTAAAAAAGAAGACTTCCAAAGATTGATTGATAAAATAAGGAGTAGACATGCAGTATGGAAAACGTGTACATGCTGACACAAGAAGGTCGTTTGATTTTGGTTCAGTCTGTGTTGAGTGTATCCCACCTTATGTCCTTGGATCCTCCACCTTGGATTTTCAAAACCATAGACAAAATTCGACGGGCATTCCTTTGGAAGGGAACCGATGCGGTTCAGAGCGGACAGTCTAGTAAACTGGAAAGCCGTGTGTCATCCTAAGGATCATGGAGGGTGGGGGGATTTTAAATCAGGAGCATATGAATACCGCATTGAGGGTAAGGCGGGCATGGAACTTGCGAGCTGAAAATCTGAAACCTTGGTGCTCAGTAACCCCCCCCCCCCCCCCCCACCCACCCACAGATGATCAAGTAAGACATTTATTCAACGCTGCAGCCAAAGTGAGAATAGGTAATGGTAGGAGGAGTTTTTTCACTCGTGTTCCAGGGAATAAACCCTATAGTCAGAGCCAAGAAAACAGTCGTTGAAGCCCTTGCAAATCACTCATGGATTGATGACATAAAAAAGATCTGAGCATTGAAGATTTTCTTCAAGTTCTTGACACCAGTGAGGAGATCAGACCGATAAACCTTACAGCTGACGCTGAGGATGACTGGAGCTGGTCATGGGAGCCGAGCAGGCTTTTTTCATCAAGGTCGGTGTAGAAGGCTCATTTTGCAGCTTCAACCAGGTGTGACACATCCAAGGCGATACGGAAATCTTGGGCGCCTCTACGCTGCAAAATTGTAATATGACTGATCATAAGGAGCAGAGTATGGACAGCCGACATGCTAGCAAAAAGGGGATCCTAAACACCTATTTATTAATTGTGCAGTTAGCAATCTGATTTGCGGTTTGGTGTTGGGTTGGGCAGGTTTTGCGCAGGTAGTGCCAACGCTAAACCAACAGAGTCTACGAAGCTGGTGGAGACAATCCAGAGATCGGATTCAAGGAAAGGAACAAAAGAGACTAAATTCAGTGATAATGCTAGTCACCTAGAACATTTGGACAGAAAGGAATAGAAGGGTATTTGAGAACAGCTACAAAAGGTTGGAGCAGATCATGTTCAAATCAAGCAAGAAACAAATGATTGTGCCACAGTGAGTGGGGGTAGTTACAGACTGCATGATACTTGAGCTGGCTGCAGGGGTTCGTTTTGCCTGAACTTTTTTCTTTCACGGTTTTTGGGTTTTGTAGCTGTTAAGCTTTCTTGGTGGAATTTGGGTAGCCTAGACGTTTGTACTGCTTTGGTCGTCCCTCCTTGTTCTTGTATGAGTGTTCTGTACTATGTGAACCCTCTGGTTTGGGGCTTTTCTTCATTCTAATATAGCACTTCTCCTGCATGGTTTAAAAAAATGTTAACTAGTGCACCAGATGTTGTTGATCCAGAGGTTGCCCCATAGATTTTTTTTAGCAGAACAATATGACCTTTGTTTAGAAATAGACACGGGTACAAGTGAAGCATCCCAAGGCTCCAAAAGCTAGATATGTCGGCCATACTCTAACGATAAAGCACTACGAACCAGGTTGTGAGCATCCTGATTGGAGTCTCTGCCTTCATGAACGAAACTCACACTAGCAAACTCACACTTCCTAACATCTATCTCCTTAAGAATTGTACTATAATGACATAAGCTCCCCGCATTAATATTTTTAATCACATCCGCCGCGTCCCATGCAACTTGCAGTCGATGGAGATTGAGATCAGCCGCAAGAGCTAGAGCCTCATTGCAAGCCATTGCCTCCAAATTCGATGGGTATGTGATGCCTGGCACCACAATCACAGAAGAGCCCACATAACGTCCTTCTTCATCTCTGCATACAGCTGCTGCTGCACCCTTATTTTGCACTTTTGCTACGCCTCCGTCAACATTGATCTTTAGAAACTCAGCCGGTGGGGGAATCCATCTAGGAGCAGCCGCGCGAGCAGATGCACCTAATGACCGACTGCATCCCGCATTGACAATTGAGAGGTCTGATAAATATATCTGAACAAAGACAATCACTGTAACCGGACTTTGGAAAATAGATTCATGGATGGCCATTCTCCTCGCAGTCCATATTGCCCAAAGTGTTATCAGTATGGTGACAAATCCATTCCTTTGCATCTGAACATGTACTGATACACACATGTTCAGTTAAGTGTTCATCTGTTAGAGCCCAAATGCATCTCCCCATAGTGCAATCCAATAGCGAATGTCTCCATGAATCATTGGTCGCATGACAGATTGCACACACACTTGAAGTACTCATATTTCGGTGGTTAGGAACATCACCCGTTGGTAGTGAATGATTAGCAAGACGCCAAGCAAAAACTTTGATCTTGGAGGGTACCTTTGTTTTCCAAAGAGAAGTCCAAGCTTTCTCTTGACGATCAGAGCTTGTGCTCGTTCTTCCTTCAAGCCAGTCCTCTCTAACTTTGTGTTGTTACCAACATTCTGCAGGCAAGATCTTACCGAAAATACTCCCGCCTTTTCATGATGCCAGGCCCAAAAATCATCATATCGAGCCGTGCTAAGTGGTATCACACGAATGGCATCAACATCCATAGGAAGAAAATTTTCACGAAGAACCTGTAGGTGGTGCAAGACAAGGTGTCAATGTGTTCAGATACTTTCAGAGGTGGTTTAACCTTTGTAGCAACATATGGTGTCAACCTCTCTGATCTAGGGATCCAGTTCTGTCTCCAAATATATGTATCACGTCCATTGCCGATTCTTTTGATTAGCTCGCCAAATCTGCGATGGCCTCGGACCTAGCTCAGTCATTGTAACATCTGCATCAGGGTAGTAAACTGCCTTTAAAATTCGAGCACTCAAGGTTTCAGTGTCAATCTACATGCCTGACGTGGTAGCAACACTAGCTTACATATTTCATTGTAACATCTGCATCAGGGTAGTAAACTGCCTTTAAAATTCGAGCACTCAAGGTTTCAGTGTCAATCTCCATGCCTGATGTGCTAGCAACGCTAGCTTACATATTTCAATATGACGGAAACTCAGCCCTCCCATGTACTTTCGCATTACCATGGTATCCCAAGATACCCAGTGAGGTTTCCTTTTCCCCCTGTTTACTGCCCCACCAAAATCCTCTAATTAGCGCATTAATCTGTTGACAAATACCCCTTGGAAGCTTAAAGCATGACATGGAGTACACTAGGATTGCTTGCACAACAGATTTTGTCAACACTTCCTTGCCACCCGAGGCCAAGTTTTGCTCAATCTAGCCTTGGACCCATTTCCACTCACTATCTCTCAAAATTTTGAAGGAGCCATTTTTTGTTGAACCAACATCCGCCGGCATACCCAAATATTTCTCACTTAGGGATTCATTTGCAACATTCAGAGCAAGTTTGTTATGATGCTGTCTGTTATAAGTCGTCCAGGAACAAACGCCGACTGCTCCTGTGAAATGATCTCTGGCAGTATACTTGTTAGTCTATTTTCCTGTGCCTTTGTCACAATCTTCATAATCACGTTACACAAACTAATTGGTCGAAAATGTTTTAGGGTTGTTGCTCCTGGAACCTTAGGAATCAACACCACAATAGTTTGATTGGTACCTGCAGTAGATGCATGACCATTCAGAACATTCAGAACTGCATTTGTGACCTCCTCCCCACAAAGACTCCAATGCCTTTGATAAAAATGAGCTGGGTAGCCATCTGGTCATGGAGCTTTAGTAGGGAACATTTGGAATAGTGCTGTTTTGACCTCTTGTCTGTATAGGCCGCATCTAGGCTTCTATTCATCTCAGCCGTGACCCTTGCTTCCACACACGAAAGAACTTCGTCCCCCGATGTTCCTTCAGAAGTGTATAACTCACGGTAGATGTTGGTGGTGTGTTGATGCATGATAGATATGTCCTCCGTCACAGAACCATCTGCAAGAGAAAGTTGTTCGATCCTGTTTTTCTTCTTTCTTCTAGAAGCCCGTTGGTGGAAGAATTTTGCATTCCAATCACCTTCTGAGAGCCATGTAATTCTGCTCCGTTGCTTCCACATAATCTCTTCTCTATGATTCAATTCAGTCAACCTGTTAACTAATTTGTTCTCTTCATCGGATGGGCCAATCCGAGCCGGTGCAGCCCTTAGTGTTTCCAGCTTAGACAATAGCGAGCAGCCCCTCGACCTCTCCCTCGCGTCGCCCCTCCAGGCGACCGGGGGGGAAACCCTAAACCCGCCGCCACCGCCTCCCCCCTCCCCCTCCTCCCCCCTCGTCGCCCCCGGAGGCGGCCGCCGGCAAGGCCGTGCGACGCCGGTGATGGGGGTGGCGGGGATCTCTCCTCCGGCCCCCGTGCGCTGCTGTAGGGAGGACGACGGCCGCGCGGGGTGGCCTCCGCCGGCCGGGCGAGGTCGGCCGATTCCCCTCGTTCCCTCTCCGGCGTGGCCTTGCCGGCGCTAGGAGGTGGTGGCCGGGGCTTGTTGGCCTACGTCGACCAGGCCGGGGCCGGGACTCCGGGGCAGCGGCCCCGGGCGATGGGTGGGGCACCGCCGGCCCGACGGCGGGCGGCCGGTGCCGATGCTGCGGTCCTCTTCCTTCGGCCGCGCGGGCGGTGAAGGGGCGGCGGGTGTGGGCGTGGTGTGGAGGTCGCCCCGATGGGCCTCGCGGTACCAGATCCGAAGATGGTGGCTCCCCTCCTGCGGTGCTCGTCGCACCTCCCCGGCCCCGGACTGCCTCCGGTGGCTGCGGGGTGTGGTCGGATGTGGGCTCTGCATCGGGGGAAATCCTTGGCCGACGGTGGCGGCCGCGACGTCGACGACGCGCGACGGCGCCGTTCTCCTTCTCGAAGGCGACATCGAGGTGATATCCCTCCCTCCCTGCCCTATCTATCTCGGGCGAAAACCCAAAGCTTTGGCTTGGACGGTGGCGGCGCTCGGGTGGTGCCGTTCCCTCGTTGGAGGCGCCGTTTTGAGATAGTGGGTTTGGGTGGATGAGCTCGGCGGAGGTTGGTATGCATCGTCTTCGCCTACTCCTGGCAGCTTGGTCCGGTTTGGTGGTTTTTGCTACGGGTGGCTATGATGTTCGTGGGTGACGGCGCGGCGAGGCGAGTGCTTGGAGTCTTTCTCCATGGCGGTAACTTCCATTATCCATGCGTGCTCAGGGAGAGCGATCTACCTCCGACAGGTACGGTGCCCTCCGAACCGGGGCGAGAAAGCAGGGAGCTTTCTTTGGAGGTGGAAACGGATGGTGCCCGGGCTTTGCTTGGCCTCTGGAGGTTGACGACGGTGCGGTTCCCTCTATGGCGGTCTTCTTCACCAGCTTCGACGCCTCTCTAGTTAGATCACAAGACTGGACAATGGTCTCGGAGCTCAAGCTGTGTTGCACTCCTTTTCTTGTTTCGCTTGTAGTTTTCGGTTCCTGTTAGCTGGTTTTCAGCATCTTGTATCATCTTGCCGGCAACGGCCTTATTAATTTAAGGCAGGGCTACGGCCTTCTCTTTAAAAGCTTAGACAATAGCTCTCTTGTTTCCTTTTTCACCTCTCCAAAAACTTCATTGATCCATGTACTCATCTCACCCGAGAGTGATTGGAGTTTCACTTTCAGATCATGCATAGAGTTGCTTTTCTCTATACGTTTCCACACACTATCCATGAACGGAAAAAATCTTGTGTTTCCCACATTAATTCATACTTGAAGCTTCTTGCTTGTTGTTGGGCTTGGTGTGCATCAGGCAGCGTTCTCCTCAGCAGTAATGGTCAATGGTCTGATTTTGCAAACGTTAAATGCTTAACAGATGCAGAAGGAAATTTTGTCCACCAGGATGAAGAAGCCAAAACTCGGTTGAGGCGCACTCGTGTAATTGTTCCTCCACGCACCTTCTTTTCAAAATTCCATGGATTACCAATAAACTCAAGGTCACACAGCCCGGTCACATCTACCGCCTCTCGGAAGCCAAGCATTTGACGGTTATCTCGCTGTCCAACTCCATCGTGCTCCTCCACATGCAGAACCTCATTATAATCACCACTACAGACCCACGGTAAGTCAGACTCAGAACGGAGGAATTTTAATAAATCCCACGTTTTCTGTCCTCATTAGTCTGGGCTTCGCCGTAAATACTTGTGAGCCTCCACTTCTCCGATGATCCTTCCGTGACAATCATGTCAATTGGTATTGTGAATAGTGAATAAGTTCCAGATTCACGTAATTTTTCTAGTACATAGCCAGACCGCGGCATCGCTGCTCACACTAAAGCTATGATCAAAGCCTAAAGTATAAGTTAAATTCTCCGCTCGGCGTTTCTGAACCTGAGTCTCAAGCAAGCATAGAACCGCGGGGGCAAACCTCCTCGCCATAGTGCGAAGCTCTCGAACTGTCGGGTTTTTGCCAACACCGCGACAGTTCAGACTTATGATACTCATTGCTCCTGGCGAACCCCATTCTTGGAGTTCGCCGATATATCTTCAATGGAACAAGTCTTACGTGCATCGTTGTTTGTGTTTCCTCCTTCGTTTCCTTCAGCACGTGTCCTCTTTGGGTCTATCTTCGACGGAGGACCTGGTGGAACTTTCTAAAACTGATTCGCCAGATTAACATTCGAGTGAGGATCACCATCAAGTGTGTGCTCGTTGTAGCTTGTAAGTAGCATATTGGATTGCTTTTCCATTGCCTGTCCGTGACTTTTAAGCATGTCCACTATCTCAGCCCCTTTTTTCAGCGACTCCTCAAAACAAGTAACCACATGTATATCCAACAACCCTTGAACTTTCTCTGGCTCTTTGACGCTCGCCACAATGAGGACAAACAACAAGCAGGCTGTGATGCGCTGAGAAAAGGCAGGTAAACTCACAAAGATGCAGTACGAAGTCTATCTTGGATCTTGAATCCTATGATTATATCCCCTGATATCACCTGCAATTGCATTGCCTTGGATGCAGGGGCGAAGCAGCTCCGCCACTGCCTTGATACTGCTGTCAGCCGTTGGCCGGGAACTCTCTCTTTCTTTCTATTTTTGAACAGGGGATGCGGTCTCGAAGGACCGCGAGCTTTCATTCATTAAGCGGTGGCAGCATAAATTACAAAGAGGGCCCTGCAGAATCTAGAAATTACAGTCTAACCCTTACATTTTGCACAAAGAACCTCGGAAAGAAAATTGGAAAAGCGATCAGGTCCAGCTCCTCCACCATCGCAGATGAGCACGACACAGACAACCTCAACTCCGCCGGGGACGGAACCACTTGGGGAGGAGAGGCGGGAGCCCACTGCATCGTCGCTGAAAGGCCTCCGTAACGGCATCTGAGCCTGGAGGTTGAAGAAGTCCATCAAGCGCTGGCCGGTGATTCCCGTCGCCAACGCGAGAGGTGGGAGCGGTCGCCTTTCGACTCTGAAGAACGACGGCGAGATCGCCGCCGTGATGCATCTCCCCAGAGAAGCAAAGCTTCTCCCCTGCCGCAGATCCATCCACGAACTGCCAATAGAGAAGATCTCCTTCATCCGCTCGCCTCCATGACGAGGAAGAAGAAGGGGATCAATCCCTTGAGCAGCAGCAACAAATCTGCAAAAGATAAGCGAGCTTATTTGTGAAGACGCCGCCGGCGCTCCAGCTAGCAAGTCGCAGCTCCACGCCACCACCACCAGGAAGAGCGTCGCCGACTGCCACCGCACGCCGCTCGGAGACGGCAGCGACAAAATCTCCATCTTCCCAAACGGCATCACGCCAGTCGCCACACAGGGACAAAACGAGACCTAAACTACAAACCCTAGCTACTACTGTACAGGGGGGAAGGGACCCTCACCCAATCTCAACGCCGGCCGACGCCGGAGAAGAGGAGGGGGAGGGGCCTGCCGGCCCTGGAAAGAGAGAACCAGACGGTAGTGGGAGGGTGGGAACGAGAGCGGAGAGAAAGAGGTCTCCTCTCTTTCTTGATAACTCTTTGTGGAGGCCAGGAGTGGCTCCTCCCCGCACCGCGGGATGGGAGTGAAAAGTGGGATACCTCCGCTCCATCAATCAGATTGGGGATTAGTTCGGGGACTCGAAACGAGGGTGGCGGCAGCACCACACTTAAAAATCTCGATTTGTACTCCCGTATCAAATCATCCATGTTGATGCACTGTTACTATATTTCGTAGTACCCACAAACACCTTCTAGGAACATACTATTGATGTTTACATGTATTATATCACACTATGTTTTAAAATTTAACGTATTTTGTTTGGTTTGATCAAGATTTGACCAACAATTAGTGTATTAGTATGTAATGTATGCAACATAAAATTGATATAATTGTATTCCTATCCAAATTAATTTGCTTATGAATATCATTTCTACCACATAAGTCACATGTTGAACTGTGTAATTTTTGGTCAAAACCTCAGTCAAATAAAATTGTGTGTAACGAGATGTCTAGTCACTAACTCATGTGTTTAGCCGGCTTGCATAACCGTTCGTTAGATGATATAACATATGTTCTTAACTTAGTTCTTAGTTAGATAACGCCAACAAATGTTAGTCGCAACATATGTTGCAACTCATGAGTAGCATGAAACACGAAGGTAAATCTCACTGTTCAGACCATTATCTTAGTTGCATCCCCATTGGTAACCGGAAAAAAATCTTAAGTGCGAAATGATCCAACTTCCAACTCATATACACGAATCACGATGCAGTCAGACGTATGACTTTGACTTGACTAAGCACTATTAAATCTCAGCTACTCTGCGAGAACTAGCATAATATAGGGGAGGTCATCTTTTCCGGTCTGTTCACCGAGGATTGTGTCACACACACAGGCCACTCATAAGCTGTGTGCGAAACTGTTTGTGATGAATATCACTGTGATATGTATGTCTCCAACAGCACGAAACTATACATGTAATCAAATATAGAACATAGACGATAATATTGGAATTAAGGCATGTCGCTCCATATAATGTAGTGGAATTGGGAAGGCTGCGTATGGATGATCACTGCGCTTGCCTATTCGCGAAGGCCTAGTGATTACATTTGTTCACCAACAGCAGCAGCTTGGTCTGCCTGTTGTACAGCCAAGTGCCACTCCTCCACGCGCTTGCGGATGGAATCGATTTGATGGTAGTCGTTGCGGAAGGTCTCGAGGTTGTCATTCATGATGATATATGACGCCACCAGCAGCTCGCAGTTCCATTTCTCCACGCAAGGGAAGTCGCAGTACTTGTCGCTGAACTCATGCATGTACTGCGGATCAACCAATTGATTCAGCAGTTGTTAATTAGTCAGTACCGTGGTCTCAAACAAGCTGAGGTCGTACAGCACCTGCGCCACCCCCATTGCCTGCGCCTCGAAGAACCACGGCGCGAACATCATGATTGGTATGCCGATGAAGGAGAGCGACGGGGCCAGCGACGGCGGGAAAACGTGCTCGAACAGCGGGTCCGTGCGGTTGCCCCCGCCGTGTCCAGGAACAGAAACGGGAACGAGTAATCGTACCCCATGCAGTAGATGACTGTGTCGGCGACGACGCTGGATGTGTTGCCGAACACAACGAGCCCGTCCTCGCTCGCACAGGCGATCCAGGCGCAGCTGCACGTGCAGGTTGGCGCTGTGCTTTGCGAGCACCTTGGCGAACCCCGGTGTGATTATTATTGTTAGCCTTATTATATATGCGTTTAGTTCTCTGAATTTTCGCTTATTTTAGCAGGTTTGCTGCTTGAGCTGGACCAACTCTTGTGAGCTAGAAACGTGCATGTTCGCGTTGCGGCAAATTAGAGAGTGCGTGTCTTTGTGATTGAACACGATCTAGTCGCGTGGGATGGCGCGTGATATGTGGATCATCGGCTGTCTTTTTCGGTTAGTCTGTTGAGGTTCGCAATCTCTATCTCTATCTCTACTACTTATAAAGGCACGAAGTGTTATTGAAAAATCAAATCTGCACCATCCACATGCGTAGATCACACGGTCCACAATTGTCTGTTCTCCCCTCACTAAATTACCATACCACGCCCCGCGTAAACAATGCTAACGCAACTCCTGGGATTGGTTCCAAAAGTTACGCAGCAAACTGCCCCGCACGCGCATAAATTCTTCGAGTCTTTGACCCAGGCCTCCTCCCACGAAGAAAACCTAGCCGCCGCAGATCCACTCCCTCCGGCATAGACGCGTCCGCCTCCTTCTCCAGTATCCGGCCATCGCCGCACGCTGAAGGAGGCCACCGCCGAGGTAGGCACATAAAAAACCAGAGCCCCGCGTTGCTGCCACTATGGAGACGCAAGCATAGCTGAGGATGGAGCCGATCTCGCCCCATCACGTGTCATCCTCTCCCGCCTATATCACTGCACATCTTTGCTCCGTTTCAGTGTAGCCATCCCAGCCGGCCGCTCTCCCGGACTGGAGACCGGCCGGGATCATGCAGGAGACTAGGAGAGCCCCGCTCCTCAGCGCCAGCGAACTACCTGATGCATACAATCGCTAAGGGAAGGAGCCCATGAAGGATTTCAGGTTTACCTCATCTCCATGATGTAAATTTTAGGAATTGCAAATTTTGGGCTCAGGCAGCAGGCACATGACATAGATAAACACATTGAGATTTTAGTAATAGGACAGTGGCTTGTCTGATTGGTTGATATTAGACGTGAAATTGACATTAAAGTGTTGATTCTTTTCATTGAACCCTTTTTAGCTATTGGTTCATCCATCATTTTTTGGTAACCTCGGATCAGTCGAGCAAGTGTAAATATTTCAGGTCAGAATTTTGTGCCTTTGAGCTGTGGTTAATTATTCATATTGACAAATTTTCTTGACATGCAGGATACATGGTTGAGCCACATGTGGTGACTGACGCTGTTGCAATGAGAAAACTTGCAAGTACTTCTGTTCTCCCCATAATGTTCATATCCTTTACGTCTTATAAATTATTTCCATATTGCACTGCCTTCCATTATGTTCTATTTAATATCGTGATCGTAGCTCCCCATATTACTATTCACAAAAGTGCAAAAGATACTTTTAAAACTGAACTCACAGGCCAGGGATGTTTGACTGAAGTTTTCAAAGTGATAATATGACTGATAAATAGCACATACACATGGCCAATGATGGGAGAATCACACGGTATGTTGAACAATGATCCTAGCTCTCAAGAGCTTGTCCAACTTCGCATACACTACATGGAGATGAAACAATATAGGAACAAATAATTATAAAGCCTGCTCATGATGCCCATTTTCACCTCAGCGAAACCAAAACTGAACATTGTTATTTTCAGCATTTCTGTTGCACTCTCGAAGTCATATGCATATAATGACGAGCATGAGGACAACACCGCAGAGAGGCGTATGTGAAGTTCCCTTTTGTTTTCATTAGAATTTTCTTTCTGCAAAGCCTTTGTGAAGAGCTATTAATTGGATGCCCAATTATCTTACACAGTTTAAGCAAGAATTGTCTTGTCATGCAGGCTAGATGGTTGATTTAACATTTTTATTTTCAGATTTTTCATAGCACTCTTGAAGACATGCATATAATGACGAGCTTGAGGACAACACCGCAGATAGGTGTATGTTAAGTTCGCTGATGCTTTCATCAGATTTTTCTTTATGCAAAAACTTTGTTAAATAGTCTAGCTTAGTGGGCTCACAATAGGTGCTTAATGATTATGGTCCATTCTATTCAAATACATAATATTCGGTGCAACAATATAGTAAATCATTACCTGGTTTTGTCATTTCTATGTAGATGTGGCTGCCATTTGGTGTTATACACAAAAGAAAGTAATATAGTTACTAAAGAAAATTCTTGTCTAAGAGTTTATTTGTTATACTTGATGTACAAAAATTCTCATGTTACTGCTGCACATATGTGTCGACCATAACTGATGTTTTTGTTTTCTCTATTATCGGGTGCCCCAAATATTGTCAGGATTGTGTGTGTGGGCTGCCGCAATCTTGGTGGTAGCACCACACCAGGTATGCCTCAACTCCATTTCTTGATGAACTAAGACTACTTATTTACGATGTGATCTTGACTGCATGGTTACATGGTGCTTGGTAAGCTATTTAATATTAAGAGTTCTAATGATGTATATCGTTGACAATGCATAACATTGTCCTACACTACTATGCTTCAAATTTATGGTGGTGGATCCATGATTAATGTAAAATTATATGAACCCAACTGCCTTCACTTAAAAGTTACTTGAATATACATCATGTTAATCCCATCGTAGGTAGTTTAGTTATCAAGATGTAAGTGAAGCTTTTCCGAACGTGCAAGTGCAAAATTGTGTCATGTGCAAAGAAACTAATTACACCGGTCCTTCTTGAAGCATCATGTAATTTTAAAGGAGGTGAAATAAAGTATCATTTGGCTAATTATTTTCGTTGAAGTAATTATTACGCATATTACAGCTTCAAGTATTTGCTTCCACAGTAGAAGCCACTCCTTATGTTTCTTGAGAGGACACTACAAACTGATAAATATTTGAAAGTGGACGCATGGGATAATTTTATGATTTTTGGCTACGTTTTGGTTAATATATAGAAGAAATAGATGCTTCTTGATTCTGGCTAAACTTTGATTCAAATTCACTATTTAGTTTTGGATTAAGAATATAGCAAGTAAATGACATATCTGTTGCTCAAGAAATCACTTTAGACCTGAGAGGCATAAACCACCCCACCCCGCTCATACAATCCATACATGTACTTTTCCTGTATTTTTGGCACTGTTCAAAAAATCGTCCGATTCAACGATTAATCGCCCGATTAATTCCTATTTAGTGGTAACCGATTAGCCGATAAACTCATTTATCGCCCGATTAACTCATTTATCGTCCGATTAATCGGCCGATTTGCCTATTAATCGCTAATCGTCAACCGACCGAGTTAACCCCGATAAGCGATTTCCTCAACATTGGTATTATTATATTTAGTTTTAGTAATTGCAACATATTGAAGTGAATTGACCCCACACTATTAAATTACAGACATGTGAATGCTAGCATTTGGCTTATTTTGTAAATGCAACATGATTTCATTCTTGGATACTTACCATGGTGCTTTCTTATTCCAATACAAGTGTCATGGCGGTCCTTAGGAGCAGGGCGGTGCGTTCGTGTTTTTCTATGTATAGTTGATATTTAACTCATCACTTCTAATTTGTTACCATATAGGCAGTGTATGCTCCTAGCAACTGACCAAGGCCAATTCTAATATACACCTGTTGCCAAAAGTATGATGCTCCCTCCTTGTCGTGTATCATACAGTGTACTCTACACTGCAGCAATATGATGGTGTTAAAGGCGACAGTTAGTGCTTGCATGAGTAATTAAGTTAGTGGTTCCATGAGTACTTTGCATGAGTACTCCAGAAAATTTATAGGTCAAAACATGTTGCCTAAATTATGTACTTATCTGAATTTATTGTCCCAATGAGTTGGCGATATGGTTGTTTCATAGAAGGTTCAATATTAAAAATTTACAGGATTTATACTATCTTGGAATCCTTCTAACAAAGATTTTGTTCAATCAAAACATAGTTGTTTCAACATACTTTGTAGATTGTGAGGTTGCATGCAGATGCATGTTCTCATGTTCTACAAGGGTAAAACAAAGTGCTAAATGAAAAATCATGTATGTTAATGTTCCACCTTACTACCTTAGTAAGATATAACCATGTGTTATTCGATTTTGGGATTTTTAGTACTGTTGAATGTAGATGGGCTGCAGCCCAATAAGGCAGTCCATGTAGTCTACAATTCCTGAAATCTCAAGGCCCATCACGTTGGCAGCTTGGGACAGTCTTGGGGGACAAAGTTTAGTCTCACATTGCTAGTTGGGAGAGAGTTGGAGTGGTATATAAGGGCTGCTGTTCTAGTCCTTCCAAGTGAGTGAGAATAGAAGGAGCCCTCACGCACTCCTCCTCCTCCGCCCGCCCTACCTCGGCTCGACACGTCACGCACGCACGTTGCGTTTTGTGACTCGAGTTCGAGTTCGAGACACACTCAAGGAAGCCTAAGTTTTTGCTTGGTGCACCACCTGAGTTGGGTACGTGTCGATCTGCATGTGCATGCTCGCCGCGTGTCCCTGGCTTCCTACGCGTGGCAACGCGGTCGGGTCGGCCCTCCTCCCAGGCTATACAAGGAGACAGATCAGATCTGGAGAACACAGCTCTCGAAACTCTCTAGTCCGTCTCTCTCACGAAGTTCCTTTTTGCCTATACCATGTTTGAATCAAGAGATGCTACATTCTTTGAGGATATATTTTCTATGAGAGATATGCATGGCATGTCTAGTTGGGAATCTGATCCAATACATGAAACTCCTATGGAGTCTGATGAGGAATCTGATAATGAGAGTTCAGATTCTGATGAAGACGACAATGAAGCTCCCACAAGGAGTAAGAGACAAAGGACTGCAAAGTTTTTTGGTAATGATTTCATTGTGTATCTTGTGGATGATACTCCCACTACCATTTCAGAAGCTCTCGCATCTCCTGATGCAGACTACTGGAATGAAGCGGTTCAAAGTGAGATTGATTCCATCTTGGCTAATGGAACGCGGGAGTTAACTGAGCGTCCTTATGGGTGCAAACCTGTAGGATGTAAATGGGTATTTCAGAAAAAGCTTCGAGCTGATGGTACTATTGAGAAGTGCAAAGCTTGGCTTGTAGCCAAAGACTATACCCAAAAGGAAGGCGAAGATTTCTTCGATACCTACTCACCTGTGGCGAGATTCACCACCACTCGAGTACTACTGTCATTGGCTGCCTCACACGGTCTTCTCGTTCATCAAATGGATGTTAAGACGGCTTTCCTAAATGGAGAGTTGGACGAGGAAATTTACATGAAACAGCCTGATGGTTTCGTACTACAAGGTCAAGAAAGAAAGGTGTGTAAATTAAAGAAATTTTTGTATGGTCTCAAACACGCTCCCAAACAATGGCATGAGAAGTTTGAAAGAACTTTAACATATGTGGGCTTTGTTGTCAATGAATCTGACAAATGTGTGTACGACCGCCATGGTGGGGGTGAGGGAGTTGTCCTTTGCTTGTATGTGGATGACATACTAATTCTTGGGACAAGTCTCAAAGTGATTGAGGAGGTAAAAACCTTCTTATCTCAGTGTTTCGAGATGAAAGATCTTGGAGAAGCTAATATTATATTGAACATCAATTTATTGAGAGATGGGAATAATGGGATTACACTTGTGCAATCTCATTATGTTGAGAAGGTGTTGAACAGATTTGGCTATGCTGATTCCAAATCTTCTCTCACACCTTATGATCCTAGTGTCTTGCTTCGAAAGAATGAAAAGGCAACTAGAGATCAATTGAGATACTCTCAAATCATTGGTTCACTCATGTATTTAGCTTGCGCTACAAGGCCTGATATCTCGTTTGATGTATGCAAACTTAGCCGGTTTGTGGCCAACCCGGGAGATGATCATTGGCATGCTCTTGAGAGAGTAATGCGCTATCTAAAGGGAACCATGAGTTATGGTCATGGAATTCATTATATTGGGTATCTAAGAGGACATGAAGGGTATAGTGATTCCAATTGGACTTCAGATGCTAAGATGAAGGCCACAAGTGGATATTTTCACTCTTGGTGGTGGCGCTATTTCCTGGAAGTCTTGCAAGCAGAACATCTTAACGAGGTCAACTATGGAAGCATAACACACATCATTAGATACAGCTACTGTCGAAGCGAAATGGCTTCGTGAGCTCTTGATGGACTTGCCTATGGTTGAAAAACCAATACCGGCCATCCTCATGAATTGTGATAATCAAACTGTGATTATTAAAGTGAAAAGTTCTAAGGATAATATGAAAAGTTCCAAACATATCAAGAGGAGACTGAAGTCTGTTAGAAAACTGAAGAACTCCGGAGTGATAGCACTTGATTATGTCCAAAGTGCTAAAAATCTGGCAGATCCTTTCACAAAAGGACTATCAAGAAACATGATAGACCTTACATCGAGGGAAATGGGTTTGAGACCCACTTGAGTTGCCGAGGGGGTAACCCAACCTATGTGATCGGAAATTCCATGAACTAGGACCTGGGAAAACAAACCGGAGCAACTGAGTTTAGAGAAAATTTAATACTCCCACTCCGCTGCAGATGCAATTCTCTCATAGCTACTGTAAGGCAGGTTGACAATGTCTTAATGTGTTCGGAGCGGCTCTTGATGAGCGAAGATGCTGTCCTACGGGGCGATCTTTGAAGAACACACCTATATGAGTGACACTACTGGTCATAGTGTGGGAGATTTGGGTGAATCTCTAGTAAGCTCATGAAGGGCCGAGGAGTATGACTTATAAGCTCCACCCGAGGGGAAGGCTATGGTAGCCTAGTACCGTGCCGACATTGAGTGAAACTTGCTGCACAAAGACTGACAATTCAAGGCATAGTCCATTGTTCAGTTGTAGTCAAGCGTAACTCCTTGTCTAGGTGGAAGTTCAACTTAACAGTCTCCTGAAGTGCAGGTATATATTAAACAGTGAATGGAATTAATGTGTCATCTGATGTGCATATGAGATCTGGTGGGGGATTGTTGAATGTAGATGGGATGCATCCCAATAAGGCAGCCCATGTAGTCCACAATTCCTGAAATCTCAAGGCCCATCACATTGGCAGCTTGGGACAACCTTGGGGGACAAAGTTTAGTCCCACATTGCTAGTTGGGAGAGAGTTGGAGTGGTATATAAGGGCTGATGTTCTAGTCCTTCCAAGTGAGTGAGAATAGAAGGAGCCCTCGCGCACTCCTCCTCCTCCGCCCTCCCCGCCTCGGCTCGGCTCGGCATGTCACGCACGCACGTAGCATTTCGTGACTCGAGTTCGAGTTCGAGACACACTCAAGGAAGCCTAAATTTTTGCTTGGTGCACCAACTGAGTTGGGTACGTGTCGACCTGCATGTGCATGCTCGCCGCGTGTCTCTGGCTTCCTACGCGTGGCAACACGGTCGGGTCGGCTCTCCTCCTAGGCTATACAAGGAGACATATCAGATCTGGAGAACACAACTCTCAGAACTCTCTAGTCCGTCTCTCTCACGAAGTTCCTTTTTGCTGCGCTACACTCTAGTCTTCACCATCCCGGCGACTGCGTGCACAGCCGTCCGGGAGAGTAGGCCTCCGAAACCCCGTCCGTTGAGATCCTGCACCGGGAGACGGCGGTAAGGTTTTTGGGGAGCGTCTCGGCGAGACTGCTCGCTGCTGTTCGTGCTCTTCTTCGCCGGTTCGGCTGCTTCATCGACGACGCCAACTACATCATGGGCGACATCAACAACTCCCATGGTGCTGGTGCTGGTGCTGCTGGTGCGACCTTGCCGGTCGCGATGTACGTGCTTTTCCTCTCCTTCTTTGCACTGCTACTTGTTCCATGTTCAGATCTGATGCATGTGTTTAGTCTGATGTGTGTGGTTAAGTATGCTTGTGCATCTGTAATGTTGTTTTCGGTAATTAATCTCACACGGAAATTGCCTAATATTCCAACGAGTACTCCCTCCGTCACACGAAACATGTCCAAGATTTGTTAAAATTTAGATGTATTTGTTACTATTTAGTGTCTAGATACATCCAAAACCTTCAAGATGTTTCATGGGACGGAGGAAGTATCATGGATGATCTTTTTTTTCAACAAATAACGTGCGTTTTGCACGTGCAAGCTTACTAGTAAAAGAACAAAGCACCGAAAAGATGTAGTTTAAGGCGTCGCAAAACCTCTCTCACATTCGTCTCTTTTTTTTGGCTGTTGCCGGTGTTCATCGTTTCCACTGTGAATCGCGTTGTGTTTCCACTGGAATAGCCACACGGAATAGCCACACGGTGTTGGCCTGAATCTGTCAGTGAACTCCTTCATGGACTAGGTGACAAGGTGCACCTCCTTGACCACCTTGCGGATCTCCATAGTCCCTGGGACATGGAGAAACACTAGCACTTCTATGAACTGAAACAAAGATTTATATATGTTCGTCTGTTCCAATATGTGCGAGTGGTGGTTGTCTTCGATTATGTTGTATGGCGTGCACCATGCAGTATTTACCATTACGGACTTCTAAGGAAGTCATCGTTAAGCATGGTTAGAGGTACGTGAGCGTACATGGGACAACAATCTCTCGCCTCTTTGAATTATGTCTTAACAAAGGGTACGAGGTACAAGAGCCTATGACCATAGTCACGGGAAAACCCTTAATTACTAGACCCATGCGGCATGCAGAGAGAAAAGGTAGTGGTTATGAGGTGTGTGAAACGGTGCTTATAGAAGCACCCATATTCGGGCCTCTTCTCACTTCACCAACATATTGTCTCTTACACATTAAATGCAAATCAACATATTATCAATGCTACATTAGTTGCCCCAAGCCCCCAACTCCCGTCCCCGTGCGGCGCCGCCGCACCCGCACCGGGGCGCCCCCAGCCGACCTTTCCCCTCTCTTTCCGCCTCCCTCTCCCCTCCGCCTCCGCCGAGGATGACGCCCAGGCAAAGCTCGGTGGCACGGCAGCGGCGACTTCTACTCAAGCAAGGGCAGGTCCATGGTGGCTGCGGCTTGATCTGGATCCCGCCAGCGGTCGGGGCAGTTGAAAGGCAGCGGGCTCCGTCTGATCACGGTCGTTCGGTGGGTCGGCAGGCGGTCGGCCTCTTGCTCTTCTCGGTCGGCGGTGGCGATTTGTGGAGGAGGATTTGGCTTTGGCTCTGCACCACGAGGATGCCCGGGGTGACAATCCGGGGCTTGGGGGTGGTGGCCTCTTCCTTCGTCGGAAGTGGTCGGCCAGATGGGGGCTGGTTGTGGCTATCTCCTGCTCTCACATCTAGTCCTAGCAGCGAGTTGGGGATGCACGGCTGCCGGTGAAAACCGTGCTCCGATCCTGGTCGTGGCGGGCGATGGCGACGTCACGCGTCGTATCCTTCTTGAAGGCATCGCCATCACAGTCTGTGTCTTCTCACTCGTGTTGCTCCGGGGGAAACCCTAGATCCGGGTCTCCCGGATCGGATGATGGCGGCGCTTCCTGCGTCGTTCTACCTCTTGAGGCATCATTTTTGGAGCAGCTGCTGGATGGAGGTGGATCTTGGTGGAGTGGTGTTCATCTACCACGTTGATGTCGATGATTCTCGGCGGCGTGGAGCTGTAGGGTATCAAAGACGGACGCGGACTACTGGACGCGTGCAGGATGTTGGAGCTGTCTGGCGTCATGGTGACATCGACAACAGGTCTGGCAAGTTCAATGCGGTGATCCCACTTGAAGATGGGTGCGAGGAAGACGGCGGTAGCGATTTCTATGGCGTGTGTACTGACATGCGCTCAGGGTCCGCTTGACTGGTTGCACTGACAATGTGGTTGTAGGGTTGTGTAGTGTCTATTGTGCAAAACTTCCATGAAATCGTTCTTTTAATTAATAAATGCCTGTTAGTAGTGCAATAACCCTACATTGATGCAGGAAATCCAGTCATCAAGCTCGCGCGCCACTGCCATCCCAGCTATCCTGGCGCCGATCATGCACACCTTGTTCCGGCGCAATGGCATGTTGTCGGACTCACGAGTGGTTGATGCCAATTGCTCTTGCAAGCATGCACTGGATCACATCCTCTGCCTCCTTTAGACGGCCACGAGTGGCAAAAAAATTCCTTTAATTTAATTTGGAGAAACTTTTTGTTAGCCGAGGGTACAGTGCACACGTATAGTCAAAAGGATTCAGTTGCTGACATCAAATCATCTAGCAGAGTTATTTGAAACACTTTTAACTAAAGACAAAAAAACATCTAAATCAACATTAAGCGAGTTGTTATGAGTAGAATCTTCTGCAAAAAGTAGTGCTAGATTTTCGTCTAAGGACTTCAGGTTATTTGAGTTCATAGTTTCTCTGTGAGGGACTAAGGGGCAGTGGTGAGCAGGGCGAGGCGCAGCAGAGAGAAGATGAGATGAAATCGCGCTGACTCGATCAATTGATCAAGTCCTGATCGACAATCTCAGGTTAGGGCATACGATCTCTAGGCGGCGAGGCAATCAAACAAATGAAGATCATTAGAGGACATCGATGGCTTTGTTTGGTGCATGCAAGGTTGAAAATAGCGCTAGGCGTAAGCGAGCCGATTGGCATTCCCCAAGTGCCTAGGCGGTGCTTAAGCTTCCTAGCCGCAGCCTAGGCGGGCATATAGTTTGTACCATAAAGTGTGTAAATATGTTATCATATATATGTGAATACACATTAATCTAGAGCATGTTAATGAGTAAATTACTATCAACTACCATTATAATATGGCCCATATGTCTCGACAGTGAAATATGGCATGATTTCTTCATGGGGAAGACAATTTCATGGTTGCCCTGCCTAGACTTCCGCTTATGTCCGAGATGAGGCGTTTGTCCATCGCTTAGTGCTTAAGCACGACTAAGCGTCTCCTAGGCGTTGCCTTTTACAACACTGGGTGTGTGTGGAACGACAGCTTTGCCGTGTGCATTTCCTCTCCCCGATGGGACCCATCTGTGTGTTTTGTAGCCTTGTTCTCCCTATTGTGATGGGCATCTAGACTAAAAAAAAATTGAACTCAACACAAAACAGCTACTAAGGGATGTAGAGGATGCCCCACTCTCCAAGTGTGGGCCCTTGGCCGCCATTTGTCAGCACCGCCCCTGAACACGCGTGTTAAATTTGATAAAATGTTCATTTGACAAAATAATAATAAGGTTCTATGCATGAAACTTGGAGCATCTTAGTTATGTATAGGTCGGGTGCAATGATTAAACCTTTTAGATAGTAAAGCACCATTTATAAAAAAAAAAACTTGGATAAGGATGAACTACATTATGATTCATATAATGTATGAGGTTATGCTCGCAAGAATGAAATTTGAAGGGTTTGGATATAAAGAACAGAGATCCAACTATATGTTGTTTTTGTATTGTTCGCGGATGTGGCTGCACTTCTAGCACAAAATATCTTGAAACAGAAGATCTGAAATTTTGTGTGTCTCACCCAGATGGATTATATTTTAGCGGCGATGTATCAATCGATAGTAAGGTCTTTGTGTGATGACCTCATCAGTGTTGATGCTCGGTCACTCCAGTATTAACCAACCTTTATGTGCGTGTAGTGGTGCATGTACTTGTATGCGTCTATGTTGATGTTTCTATAAAAAAATGTAAATTATAAGGATAATCACTCTCTCGTACAAATTGATTCTTTACATGTAACCTAATGTTGCTATGACATACGCATTTATGGAATGCAAAAGAAAGACAACAAAGCCCACACATATGTGTTGTTCTCCCGTGCATTCCTTCTTGCACACATATCATGTTCCATGCTCTTTACTTATACTAGAAGGACCTAGCGCGTCTTGCTGCGCCGTTCTTTGTTGTTATCGTTCATTCTTTGTCGTGCTATGTATACACATTTCGCTGCACAATGTAATATTAGATAGATGATGCAGACACAACCTCGCTTATCGGTCTTTCTTTACGCAAATAAAATTTCCATTGAAGAAGTATTACATCAGCTGAGAAAGCATAAGTTGAAATAATAGTGAATGTGTAACGGATAAACAATGTATTCGAGAAACAGCAGTATATATAACAAGTACTAACGGACAAAAAAACAAAGCTACCGCTGGGCCAGCTCCTAGAAACACGTATACATAAAGTTCATGATAAATATAATTTGCTGAACTTCTCATAATACTTTTCAAACGGAATAACATTAAATCAGACCCTAGCCTTACAAAGAAGGGGAAAACCATAGATATAGGTGATGTACTGTAAATATTTGAGCCCATAACTGAATTCCAGGAAGCTGATCTGGAAAAAATTACAGAGCAGCATGTCTCGGGCAGGCAAAATCCACATATTTATTCTAGAGGAAAGGAAAAATAATAACTCCCACATTTTCGCAGATATTTATTTTCTCAGCAGCAGCTTGTCTATAATCAATATCATCTAATCCATCTCCGTTACATGGATTGGAATTAGAGACAGGTAAAGCAGGGGAGAAGCAAAAATACATTAAGCACAAATGGCAAGGTTGAGTTTTAATCAAAACCACATCACTTCAGCCTTGTTGTTGTCTGCCTCTGGACTGACGAAACACCTCCAGCAAAACGCTTGTTGCTCCAGTATCGGCACCCTGTCGGGCCTGTTTTGTCCTTTGTACTATCAATTCCAGGCTATGTCTGTTCCACTATATCTTTCTGAGAAAATCAATGTAGATCGGTAATACGAAAATACAATCCATAACAGTACCATATCATTGAGAAATCCACCTGTTAGCTGATGGTGCAAATTAAGTCATTGTCTTATTAAGTTGTTACTGCCAGCAGAGAGAACGGGTACTCGCGTGCTTGAAGAGGAAACGAAACATGGCCTATTATGGAACCAAGCTAATATTCAAATAGTATGGATGAATCGAAATGACATCATCCATACCTAACCATGCTCCTGAAATAAATTCAGTAAAGCTGATAGCAAGTCCACAACACTACATTCTTGATGGATCAAACCACAGAAATCAGTTGTCCATAATTCAGCATTAGTTTCTAGCCATGTATAATTAAGATACTCTTGAAACTATGAAAATTTAGCATAAAAGCTTCTAATCCCGAATGAGTGAAAAGATGTAAGGAACTGCCAAATATAATTCTAATGATTGCATGTGAAGACATGTACAACTGAATTTTAGAATTCAGTGAATCTATAAGTTTCTGTTGAAAGTTTAAAACTTTGGAGTTCCAAATTTTAATACATAATACAAAATTTGAAGAAACTATGGTGTGCCTGCTTTGCCACAAACCAAAACAAACAACGGGATGTTGTTTGATATCTCCGGCATAAGAAGACACAAAGTGTACCACATCTATACTTGCAACAGTATCATACATTCAGATACAAAAGCATGTATCAGAAGGAACACCCACCACAAGGATTACGAACCACGATAAGCTGTGCAGATCTAATTTTAGTTGGTATCCAAGCGCAAGACAGTTCCCTTTAGCATTTCGAACACCACTAAAGGCTCAGCGGAGTGGACAGAGAATTAGCGCAATAAAGAAGTGAACAGAATTTAGAGGGTTTTTACGGTACCCTATACTGCAGGGAGCAGTATACAACATGTCTCCATTTTTTTCTGAGGGTATCATAGACATTTCCAACTTTTCGAAATAGTGAAAGTTTTTTTCCGTAATGGAACTTGCTGCTGGACCAAGATCTCAGCCCATTTACTACCGAGGTCGTTGATCGTCTGCCCTCTACCTCACGCGGTCGCTCTGCGCATCCTGCTGTCCTGCCATCGTCTTGGTGGCCGGCACCGACATATCTCTATTCCCGTTCCCCCTCGCGCTCCCGCTACCACCCGCTTTTCGTCGCCGTGTTTGACTGGGGTCGCCCACTCGTGGACCTCGCCGCAGCGACTCCGCAATCCGCATCCTCTTCTGTCGTGACCTCATCCTAAGTAATTCATACTCTGAGATGGAATTAGCTCGCAAATCAGCATCATATTGAGAATTCCACCCGCAGCAAACCCTTATGCAGATTCCATTGTGAGTTTCATCCGTGGCAAACCCCTCTGAATAGTTTTATCTTGTTTGTGTTGCCTAGATGCTGGTAGCAGAACTACAAACTGAGAATGTACAGGTGACTGAATCCCTATGCAGGCTATGCAGATCCATTGTTAGTTTCACCCGTGGCAAACCATTTGAATAATTTAAGAACGGAATGACACCGATATTGCCATATTCATATTCATACTGAAACATGTGTTAGTTGATTCATAATTGCAGTGTATGTCATGGAGGGTATGGAGGACAATGAAGAACATGATATTGTGGTTAATGAAATTTTTCTTGAGAGCAAGAAGATTACAATTACTACAACTCATATGCCAAGTTGAATGGGTTTGGTGTTAGAAATGAAGAACTAATAAAAAGCCGGGCATATACATAGTTATCCGGAGTCTTTATATGTGCTCTAAAAAAGGATACCGAGCGAGGAAGCACTTTGAAAAAACTAAACGAGAACAAACACCCGAGTTCCTGTTGCGGATGCGGTGCTCGGATGGAGATCGGGCTATCTATGGAGAGTGGTGAACCTAAATGATTTTGCACGACAAGACAAAGAAACACAGAAACATCAATATAATGCCATGAAAAAAATTCACTTGGCGACATAAATTTACATGGAGCTTAAACATGTCATCACAGACTACATGAACACACGATATAATATATGCTCAACAGACCGCAGCTAAAACACGTGCCTCTTTATTTCTACAAGAAGAATATTTTGGCTAAGTACGAAAATTTTATGATCCTTCTAAAAATAGGTCATGATATCATTCCTCCATCCAGCTCCAGCCAAAATTATTTCATCAGCATCAACCTGTCATACAAGACAACAATTACAAGTTAGGAGTTCCTTCATTTTGTATATCATCTGAGACAAAATTAAAGCAGTACTAGCGCGGGTAGTCATGCAGTGCAAGGTAAGCTAGCAACAAAAGTACCAATTTTTTGATAGGACTAGCAACGAAAGTATATCAAATAATGTCAATGAGAGAGACTTGAGGGTAGCTGCTTTCCCAGCACCGGCCATTCATGCTAGGTAGCTGCAGCACACTAGACAGGAGCACATGGAGTGCATTAGCAAAGTTATAGTAGCTCATTGTACTAATCAGTGCATGTAACTGCTAGGAAAACAGGAGGAATGCTCGACACCAGTTTATAGTAGCACTATGTCTTTTATATAGTATAGTACAATCTATGATTTATACCACAACATTACAAATATGTACCAGATGTTTAGAACCTGGTTAAATATAATTTCAGTTCTAGAAATTAAATATAAACAAAAGCACCGTTGGCTAAGAAAAGATGACAATCAGGTTAATTAAGCTAGCAGCCGCAAAGGCAGCAGAAGTCAAGCCAATAGCCATTGCTGACACAAGATGACCATAACGCTAAGTTTCTTGGTTAACCAATTAACCAACTGACGATAACTTTGGTACTAGGGCTGCCTTAGCGCTGATTTGAATGAGGAATGCCTATGTTCTTGTACCATGTTGGTGAGAAAGATAGGGGTTGGTAAATAAAGTATGAACCTTGCTCATCAGGACTGTGAGTTGAACACCAATCAAATGATGAAGATGTATGTGTGGCGTCCTTCAATTCATCAGGTCTTAAGAATGCAATTGTGGTAGAAACTAACAAAACATCATTAACAAATTGGAGTGAACAAATTTTCTGTTACGGTTTGTGTGGACAGAGGTGAGGGCCTAACCTGGGGTAGAAGGAGGCTGCAGGGAGAAACTCTCTTAGCTTAGGGTTACAGAGATAGAAGCACCTTATATAGGTCAGGACTGGGCTGGGCCAGATGGGCCACAACAGAGAACAAGAAGACAGCCCAACAGATACACCAACAGTTATCCGACACTCCCCCTCAAGATGGGTGATAAATGTCAATCATCCCCATCTTGGCACAGGCAAGATTACACTCCTTTGATCCTAGTCCTTTTGTTAAACAGTCTGCCACTTGTTGTCCTGATCTCACATAAACCAATGAGATAATCCCTGCATCAATCTTTTCTTTAATAAAGAATCTGTCTATCTCCACATGTTTAGTTCGCTCATGCTGGACAGGGTTGTTTGCTATGTTTATGCCAGACATATTATCACACCACACTTTCAAGCTTCCTTGCCTTAAATTTTTTAGCTCTCTTAGAAGGTTTCGTACCCACAACATTTCACCCAGGCCCTGTGACATAGCTATGTACTCTGCTTCGGCTGTTGATTTCGAGACAACAGATTGTTTCTTACTTCTCCATGCCACCAAATTTCCTCCAACAAAAACACAATACCCTGAGGTCGATCTTCGATCATCTAAGCAGCTAGCCCAATCTGCATCACAATATCCATCTACCTTTAGGTGTCCATTACTTTTAAACCACAATCCTTTTCCCGGAGTGCCCTTCAAGTATCTCAAGATTCTTTGAGCTGCTTCCAAGTGTCCATCCCTCGGATCATGCATATAGCGACTTACTACACTCACTGCAAATGATATGTCTGGTCTTGTGTGGCATAAGTATATTAGTCTTCCAAGTCTTTGATATTTCTCCTTGTCTATGGGTTCTCCAGACTCTGCTGTGATTTTATTATTTTGGTCAATAGGGCTTGAAGCCACTCGGCACCCCAGCATGCCCATATCATCTAAGAGATCCAATGTATACTTTCTTTGAGATAGTGATATCCCTTTTGACGATCGTGCAACTTCTATTCCAAGGAAGTATTTAAGTTTTCCCAAATCTTTCACCTCAAAGGCTTGACTCAAGCATCCTTTCAGTTTTGCGATTTCAACATCATCATCTCCCGTGATAATAATATCATCAACATACACATCAAGGATAGTGATTTTCTGCTCAGAATGTCTGTAAAATAAGGTATGGTCTCCATTGCATTGACCATACCCCATGCCACACACCACTTGTCTAAACCTATCAAACCAGGCCCGTGGAGATTGTTTGAGACCATATAGAGATTTCTTCAGTCTACATACCTTCCCTTTAGTTTCAGGTCTGACAAATCCTGGTGGCATCTCCATATACACCTCCTCTTGAAGATCACCATGCGTAAATGCATTTTTGACATCAAGTTGATGCAAGGGCCATCCGAAATTTGCTGCACAAGAGATCAATATTCGACAAGGTGCTCATTTTTGCCACTCGGTGCAAACGTCTCATCATAGTCAATGCCATAAGTCCGACTATATCCTCTTGCCACAAGTCTTGCCTTATATCTCTCCACTTTTCCTTCCGCATTTTGTTTTACGGAATAGATCCACTTACAGACCTCATCGTATTCTTTCCTTTAGGGAGATCTCGTCAACTCCCATGTTTTATTTTTCTTCAAGGCCTCTAATTCTTCCACCATAGCATTGCACCATCTCGGGTCCAACCTGGCTGCCTTCCAATCCTTAGGAACAGATACAGTTTGCAGTGAAGCAACAAAAGCCCGAAAAGAGGGTGACAATGCCTCGTAAGAAATATAATTTCCCACGTCATAGTCATCATAACTCTGCCGCTTTGGGGGCCCAACTTTCCTTACCCCTTTCCTTATTGCAATTGGCAAGTCTAGGCTATTATTAGACTCAGTCTAAGATTGATTCTCTCCAGCAGAATCTACACTTGTGCTTCCTTGATTTTCAGGTCCAATGGGTTGCTCCCCCTGCCCCTGGTCTTGTAGCTCCTCCAGTGCATCTACTTGTTCCCTTTGTACTTGTCTTCTAGAGTACACAAGTGGATTCTGCAGCCATCTTTGTGGTGGTACGGGTATAGGTGGTGTAGGTGTACCAGGAATTGCAGGAATCTCCGCAACAATAGGAATTTGTTGATGTTGCTGTTGGTCACCACCTTGCTGCTCTTGATCACCACCTTGCTGCTGCTCCCCCTCTTGAGCATCACCAAGATGGTCAAGCCCCTGGAACAAGCCACTAAGATCACTCTCACCGTCATAAAATGGTTCTGACTCGCGAAACGTAACATCCATGCTTACAAATGTCCTCCTGTCGTTGGGACTCCAACACTTGTAACCCTTTCCGTCCGGAGGAATAGCCAATAAAGATACATTTGATAGCCCGATGATCTAGCTTGCCAACAGTATGGTCCGTGATCCCTTACAAAACATGTACAGCCAAAGAGTTTGGGTGGTACAACAAAGTCATTGTTATTTAGAAGGAGTTGGCAAGGAGACTGCATACCTAGAATCTTTGAAGGCATTCTGTTGATCAAATACGTAGCAGTCATAACTGCCTCACTCCATAAGAATTTGGGAACATTCATGGTAAATGATGACCCACAAGTATAGGGGGTGTATCGTAGTATCTTCGATAAGTAAGAATGTCGATCCCAACGAGGAGCAGAAGGTGTTGACAAGCAGTTTCGATGAAGGATTCACTGTAAATGCTCACAGACAAGTATTCAGGGGGTTTAGATGTAGCAGATGAATAGAGTACGAGTAAGTAAAGTGCAAGAGTAACAATTGCAGCTAGTGGCCCAATCCTTTTTAGCACAAAGGACAAGCCGGTTTGTTTACTTATAATGACCAAACGTTCTCGAGGACACACGGGATTTTAGTCTAGTGCTTTCGCTACATACAACTAATTAATCTTCATTGTTTTGATAAGTGTTGTGTGGGTGAACCTGTGCTAATGTACCGCCCTTCCTAGGACTAATACATACTTGTGATTATACCCCTTGCAAGCATCCGCAACTACAAGAAAGTAATTAAGATAAATCTAACCACATCCTTAAACTCTGAGATCCGTCTATCCCTCCTGCATCGATATACCAACGGGGATTTAGGTCTCTGTCACTCCGGCAACCCCGCAATTGGCAAACGAGTACAAGATGCATTCCCCTAGGCCCATAAAGGTGAAGTGTCGTGTAGTCGACGTTCACACGACACCACTAGAAGAATAACACCACAACTTAAATATCATAACATTGAATATTACTCAACCATACTTCACTACTAACATTTAGACTTCACCCATGTCCTCAAGAACTAAACGAACTACTCACGAGACATCATATGGAACATGATCAGAGGTGATATGATGATGAATAACAATCTGAACATAAACCTTGGTCCAACGGTTTCACTCAATAGCATCAATAACAAGTAGAAATCAATACCGGGAGAGTTTCCCCTATCAAACAATCAAGATCAAACCCAAATTGCTACAGCGGTGACGATGTGCAGCGGTGGAGACGGCGGTGATGATGATGAAGATGATGATGATGGTGATGGAGATGACGTCCAGCTCGATGACGGTGACGATGGCGTCGATTTCCCCTCCCGGAGGGAATTTCCCCGGCGGATCTCAGCCCGCCGGAGAGCTCTTTTCTCTCTGGTGTTCTCCGCCCTGCAGAGGCGGCTGTAACTCTTCGCGAGGTACCCTCTGGAGCTTAGGTCATCGGGACAAAGGATTTCGCGAAGAAAAGGAGGCGAGAGGGGCTGTGGGCCCCCCTCCTCACTGGGCGGCGCGGCCAGGCCCTGGGCCGCGCCGGCCTATGGGGTGGGCCCAACTCGGGTCCCCTCAGCTCCCCCTTCTGGCTCACTTCGTCATCTGGAAAAATAGGATTTTTGGTATAATTTCCGTCAACTGTTGTAACACCCCAAATTTCAATAAAAAAGAAAGTTAGAGAATTCCG
>NC_061509.1:2258490-2315976 GCF_022539505.1 Lolium rigidum | reverse complement strand
AAATATAGATCGAAAAGAGAGATGACGGCGGAGGATTCGAGATTGAACTTACACCACCGTTCTATCCGCTTGCTCCGAACCGCCCCTCCCACTTCTCGGGCGAGATGAGCCGTAAATGCGGAAACTCGTAGATGTGGGGGCTCCGTCGGTTCCAGACCAGGAATACTTATAGAAGTTGTTTACTGGACTGGACCTGAAGAGACGGCCCAGTAACAAAAAAAGACTAGATAAAAAAGGAGTTTAATTAGTGGGCCACGATGGGCCAAACACAGTGCGAACCCCCAAAAAAAGAATGAAATAAGAGGAATAAGTTGCGATTATTATTTGACAAACACAAGGTTCTCACTCACATTCCAACCCCCGGATGGATATGTCCACATTTAAAAGTCATTACACTTCCACAAAAAACTAGAAGAATAACTAGTTAATTAATTTAAAAAAGAAGAAGAAACATAAAATGATTGACAAAAAAAAATTGTCTACACTACATCTTATCGGTCGCATCTCATCTCCTCTTCACAGCAAAATCGGACACTCATAAAACATGGAAAAGGATCAGAAAATAAGCATTTCTTCAATGGAGTCAGTGTCATCTGCATTCAAAAAAAGACAGCCATTAACAAGCTTGTTTTGCTCGTGCAAAATGAAGATATGACAAAAAGAACTATGTGATATTCACCATTAACAAGCTTGTTTTGCTCGTGCATCCAGGGATAGTAACCTGGTGTCTGAAAAAAAAGAAGTACAGTCAGTTGTGTGCAAAAACAAACCACAAAAACAAAATGATATGGGAAAAAAAGCCATATAAAAAATAGATTTAAGAAATACAAACCTGGTGGTCAAATGGGATTCCCGTATCATGAAATGCATGGCAAAAAAAAAGAAAAATAAATACTGATCAATAAATTGATCAACAAACAAGATTAAAAAATTCAGGAAAAAAGATAAATCAAAAATGTGAAAAAACGTACATGCTTCCTAAGGATTTCTTTTGTTTCGGTGGCATCTTCTCATTGAAAGGATGAGCAACCATATAGTAAGTAAGACTTTCGCGCAATGGTTTTGCATGGTTCTAAAAAAGACAATAAAGAATACATATATTAAATAAACATTTTAACAAATATATTTCATTCATCGGTAACAAAAAAGAAATGAAAAAGGAAATGAAAAAACACATATGATAAGTAATTAACGAAAAAAGAGAAAGACATACTCGGTTCAAAACGAGTTTGTTTCCTCCCTTCTGATTTCTTATTAATTCCATGACGAACACACCACTATCACAAGCTGAAAAAATACATAAAAGAGAAAGGATAAAAAGTTACAGTAGAACTTGTATAGCATTAGGATACATAAAAAGAAAAGGAAAGAAAAGCCCTCGTAACGACACAATCAACAATGGCCTCCCCCCACCCATTGGTAACTATACAATGAATGACCTGGTAACATACTATCAAAACCAATGGCCTCCCCCACCCATTGATAACTATATAATGAATGACCTGGTAACATACTATCAAAACCAGTGGTAACTACATAACAATACTCCTGATAACTTTTAATCAAAAAGGACATGTGAAAACAGATATAGGAAACTTGTGACATACTCTTTGTCGAAGAACATACACTCCTGTAAATTGTTTGCATGCCATCAACTTTGATCAATGAGTGCTTGTACGATAAATTGAATCCCATTTTAAAATTCTTAATTGCAACCTCGACGTGCTCAGACACAAGACTGAATTTTGTGTTAGGGTATAACACTTCAAACAACTTTAACCTAAAGTTGATAAGAAGAAGGTAGTAGAACCCCAGATGTGAACAACGGAACATGCACCTACGATAAAAAAAAGGCATAACAAGGAAAGGACAATAATAAGTGTGAGAAGATAAAAAACAACATCTGATAGATAAAAAGTTTCAAAAGCTGCTGAAAAACAATAAGGCAAAAATAAAAAGAGGGTTATAAAGCCATTATTTCAGAACACATATAAAAGTTTATTAAAAACATACCAGATCCATTGAATCGAGCTTAAAACCAATCATTTCATGTGATATGAGTCTACACAGGGTTCCGGGGTTCTCATAAGGTTTTGCAAACAGAGCCTACATATTGATAATGAAAACATCAATACAGAGTTAATAAAACAAAAGTCCAACCTATATGTATCACAAGCATATATATATATATATATAGAGAGAGAGAGAAGCTTACAGATTCATCAAAAGGGATGAAATATCGTTTCCAATGGTCTTCAGGTAAAAGTTTCAGTGAACGCTTCTCAGTATCCTCAACAATGACAGACTTTCCCCAACATGTTGATAACGTATTTGTTCACATTACCATACACTTGCATACTAAGAGCAAAAACACGGTGCTCGGCCCAAGTAGTACCCATTCGCACAATGTTGACATCGCCAAAAAGAAACAACGAAACACAAAAACAAAAAATAAAAGACAGTGAACACAAACAAATAAAAAAAGGATGGACAAGTATAAGAAACAAGTACTCGCCGATAAAAAATTGATCAATGGGAGATCAACTTACGTCTTTGCTTTTGCAGCTTTGGGGACTCGTGCACAATGTCCTTGAAAACATCTTGTTCAACCAGTGTAGAATTGAACTCTGATATGACCTTGTTTGGGCTGATCTCTGTAACATTGAATGCTTGATTTTCATAACTTGGAAACTGCGTCGAACGTAGCTTCGATTCGTGCTCAGCCTCTGCTTGAAGTGTTGTTCTTAATAACTCCCTGTCAAACTCACTTTCATCCCATGAATACGATGTCTCAGGAGCTTGAACATGTCTGTGCGACATGTTACAGTTGATGGGAGATATAAAGGGTGTCTCTCCATCATTAAAACGAGTTTCCTTTGTATTATCTATACCAGCAGGATCAATGCTCTGAACTGCAGCTTCTTCTTTAATTCCAAACATCCTTGGCCTCTTTATCAAGCAAGAAGATTCAGGACCAAAATCATTGCTTGAAATCATTGCATTTCTTTTGTTCGAGGATAAAATTTCATTGCAAAAGTACCCTGCGCCATTGGGTCTCCCGAACTCGCTGACACCTGTCCAAATCGACAGAGAAGTGAACTTTTTCGGACAACAGTTTGTGACTGCAATTCCCTTGCATCCATAAGTTTCCTCTCTTCTGCAGACTTGATCTATAACATACCGAAGCCTGTCAACTCCTGGTGATGCGGAATCATAAACCCGAGACCGGTCGAGCTTGGGCGGGATCATCTGCTCCAACAACTCAAAGTTACAGGTGAGTTCACCTAGATCGCTTGGGTATTGAAGAGATTCCATAGCAGAAATAATGGACAAGATATCAGGAACCCGACCATCCTTCATAGCTTCTTTATTCAATCTCTCAAGCGTATCATCGTCAGGAAGCTGGTAACAAGCAACCATCATTGCGGACATGGTCTATTTCACGATCCACATCGGACATAGTCGAGAGGATCGGAAATTTTTAATGCTCGCTGCATGCCCAGTAATACACATAGTGTCCGACCGAACTAATGGACTTTGGCAAACAGTAGAACCATGCGAAGGTACTTTGAAACACACAGGTCCACTCTGACATTTATGCTTCTCGTCAGTATTCAACAAGCATGAACTAAGTGAAGTCATCCTAAGAAACCTCATGACATTCTTGACAATTACTGGTTGTATGGAGTCCATTATGTCTTTCTGCATTTTGCTTATTAACAAAGAGACTTGTGCCTTAACCTTTATGAACAAAACAAAAATAAAAAACAAAAAGACACGTTAATAAAAAAGAACTATTGAACAACAGACTTAGAAAAAGTGTATTTATCAACCCTTTGACCGAGTTATGTATGAACCCATCGATCGCTTATTTATCAAATGTAGATAGGTGAATTTATCAACCCAGTAGCCTACCCCGGCAAAAAATAAAGTGTGTTTATCAACCACCTGAGCAGGTATGTATCAACCCCACGATCAGTTATTTATCAACTGTAAAAGGGTGGACTTATCAACCCAGTAGCCTGCCTGTGAAAAAGGTGTATTTAAGAACCACCTGCCCAGTTATGTATCAAACCAAACGCCATATAAGTTATTTATCAAGTGTAATAACGTCAATTTATCAACCCTGTCGCCTGCCTGTGAAAAAAGTGTATTTATCAACCCCCTGACCAGTTATGTATCAATCCCACGAAAAGTTATTTATCAAATGTAAAAACGTGAAATTATCAACCCAGTCGCGTACCAAAACTGTAAAAAAACGTGAACATGTCAACTCCCTCCCAGAAAAACAGCATCCCGACCAGGGTAGAATTCTTCAAAAAGCAGTTGGTGCTATCACAGAATTATAATTATCTTAGAAGCATACATACCTCTTCATGCGACTCCAAAGGTGTTGTTGACAAGACAAATTGTAGAAGGTCTTCATATGAATTACTCTCAATGGTTTGACCTTCATTAAGTGAATTTCCAAAAGGGGTCCTTGCAACATCTTTCGTCTGAATGAATAAGAGAAGAAAAACAACAATGTTTGAACGATAATTGTGTGAGAACAATGAAATTTGTACGAAATAAACTAAGTCTGGAAAAAGGAAAACATACAGGCAAGCTACCGAATATTGCTTTGGCTTTGCAAACACAATCTAGCATCTCGATTTCCGAAACCAAAGAAGAAGACCATATTGATATTCGAGGAACATTGCACTTCAAGTGTGGCGGAATCACCTCAGTGTCAAGAAACTCAAAGTACACAGCCTATGACAACACAAAAGCGAGAAAAAGATGTTAAAATACGGACTTTTTCCCCCTTTTGGAGAATTCTACCATGGTATGAACATTACGTACCATTAAGCAAAACAGGTTCCCTCCTAAGACCGAAGTTGTACCTCCATTATAAGCTTCGATGGAAGAAACGAGCTTCTGGAGTACAGCACTTGAGAAGTCGAAAGAGGATATGACAGAAGGATTCTCCACGATGTGTAAGTAGTCAGGACTCACAGCGTCATGGCTAGAAGGACAGAGAAAAGCGGTCATGGCATACAAAGTGAAAACAATTTTGAAAGTGTCTCCATCCAATTCACTTGTCAACATTTTATCCAGCTCGGAAATGGTAGGGTAATGTCCTTTGCAGTTGGTCAAATCACCAATAGCTGCCCTTAAATGAGGATCGACTTTCCTACCAATCAGACAAACCTCCGATGGGTGTGCCGAGAACTTTGTTGATACAATAGGCACTCGAATTTGACAGGAGGACCATTAGGTAGAGAGAGCAACCTAGTCTTCGAATCGAAGTTAGCTACCGTGTAAGCGATGAGACTCCTAGGAAGGTAATCACAGGTCACATAGAGCAGTTGCTCAAGACCAATATCGGCAACAAGCTTTTTCGAGTAGTCGTCAAACGTCTAGTCACTCCCGAAACTTAGGAAGCGAGAGCTTGGTCCTAAAGCCCCGATAATTGCAAATTACATGATTAAATAATATGTATGGCACAAAATTGCATGATGAAGAGAGTGAAGTGTTGATCTAAAGTGGAAACATAAAATGGCAAGCAACACACCAGCCCAACTATAGGATCTGCCCCATGAATCATGCGCTCATGGCCACGAGATTGCCGATAGTCGTGGCTGATGGCAGGTATGGTCTCCGGCAAAAAATGGCTCATTGCTTACTGAGCTTTGTTCGAAAGTAATAACCAATTAACTACGGATTGTTCCGTAGTTCGAACCAAGTTCCAATCGAGCTAACAACATCGGTCGTAGCATAACTGTGTTTTCTTAAAATCAACTCATTTTGAATTTGAGTATAATTCAAGGCTTTTAACTGATCCAACGAGTGTGTTAACAAACTCTCTTTGGCAGTCATTTGGCGATCCCAATACAAGTACAGGTTTAAAAGAAAAAAAGAAAGAAAACAGTCCTTCAGCAAACACAAGCAGCAGATAGTAAGTTGAACCATACACATATTAATTCGTAAGCGAGTGGTTCACTAAAAAAGCACCAAATGAACCATAAGATCTGCTCCATGAATCAAGCGCCCATGGCCAAGAGAGTGGCGCCGATAGTCGTGGCTGATGCAACTATGGTCTCTGGAGAGAATGGTGCATATCAAGTCCAGACTACTATTTCAAGCTTTGTTCGAAAGTAAGGCAAATTAACTTCAAATTGTCTTGTAATTCAGAAGCAAATTCCAATCTAGCTAACCATCAGAGTGTAATCAAGTTTGCTTAAATTCAGAACGAATTTCCAATCTAGAATTATATATGTAAAGGAAAAAACGCCGATTAATGAACACAAACAAACCATCAAATGACAGCACCTTCACACTACCTTGTACACATGGCATCGAATAGTCATTACAGGTTGATGAACATCAACTATGATCTAGGCACACAAAAATTTAATAAAATGATCAACCAGAAAAGCAAAAAACATATATAATTTGGGACATACACATAACAGATAAACACAAAAAGAAAAAAGAGACAAACACAACAAAATCATGTTATACCGTTGCTGCATCATTCCCATACATGGCTTGCAGATGGAAGAAAAAAATATAAGAAGAAGGATTGCTAGTTTGAAAGATTAATCTCCATACCCTGCAAAAAACAAAGAAGTTGGTGTACCTTGATTAACACAATTGATATTTCAGTCATTCGAATAAAAGAAATGCTGAGAGAAAAAAGCAATATGAAACGAAAAACCAAACAAAAATCCTGGAGGAAAAGAAAAAATCATCCAGGAAAAAGGTACAGGGGAGTATAGACGAATCATCATAAGATAAGCGGAACAAAAAATCATTGGATCTGCAAAAAAGATGAAAAAGCCAAAGAAAAAGAGGTACGAAAACCAGCCATCCTACGAGCTGGAAGAAACGTATATGTATGAAGAAATTGAACAGGAAACAAAGGGCAAGACAAAAAAAACAGATCTGAAAACACGACCTAGATGGATCTGCCCATGATTTCTCCTCCGTACACGCCTAGCGCCTTCTTGGAGCAAAATATACGAGATTGACGGAGAATGGTCTGGAGAGGAAAGAGAATGAAAGAGGAAAGGGGACAGCTCGTCGGGTTAGGTAGGATCTACCTATTGACAAAAAACCCCCCGAAAAAATAAAATATAAAAAATACCCACGGAACAGTGGACATGTACACACACAAGGATAGAAATGAAAGATAGAGGAAGATAAGAAACAGGGTCACGTACGTAATAATCAAAACCTCATCGCGAAAAACCGAAAAAAAAGAAAGAGATAAACTCCTTCTTCCCCAGGATCTAATCGGGGACGGATCCATCTCCTCCGCCACCAACCATCGCCACCATCTCTCTCCTCAACCAAACAAAAAGCTTCCGCCTGGTGCACATCAAAAAGCAATGGAGCAAGTGCACCGGACGGACGAAATCTGACCATCATCCTTTTTCTTAAACCCAGCCCACGAAAAGAACTTCTACCCCCACGGTCGAAAAATACAAATTTCACGAAGAACTTCTAGAGAGAGAGATTTAGGGTGCTCAGGTTATAGACAAAATCATCCAAAGTGGTTTACGGGATGAGTCCTTGATCTGAGATAGGAGATTCACCCACCAGCATTCGGTATAAAAAAGGAAAGGTTAGTACTTAATTCAACTTAGCACATGCATTTTTCATCTAGAAAACCTAGAAAATCATATGTACATTACCTTCATTTACCATAATAGAAAAAATATAGAAAAGGTTCAGCATAGTAGAATATTACATGGGGAAAACGTACAATGTACATCACATAGAGAAACTTACGTAACATTGACCACTTTACACAGATCAAAAAGAGAAAAAAAATACAAAAAAGAGACAGAATTAAGAAAATCTCTCGTTAACATCCTCCCGTGTACTAAAAGTTACACAAGCACACGTAGAACAAAAAAATGGTAACACCGTGTATCAACCGTCCATAATTCTTTGTCCATAGCACCACGGACTCTTCTTGACTTGCACACAAAAAAGTTAAATCCTCCATTATCCGAAAAAGGCAGATATGAAAAGAAAAAATTGATTTAAACTCATATACATAAACATGTGACTATGACTAACAAATGTAAAAACAGAAAGAGTAACTCGATACAACAATAATTTCTTTTGCAGATGGATACAACAAATGCGAATGAGTCGGGAAAAACACAACAGGATGATGAAATAATCGCTACGCAGAAAGTATATTTGGTTCTATGACATGGAAGACACCGATACAGATGCTCGGAGCATGGTAGATAAATTTGCACAGTAATGAACCTCTGCAGACTATAGAGATGGGATTTGTTCATATGCTCAAAAAAGAAAAACTAATAAAAGTATTTGTTACACATTACAGGCATTTCTTCAGAGAAGGAAAGAGAGAGCTGAGCTCGAAAGCTTGGCAGAGCTACAAGCAGTTGAAGAAAGTTTTTACATGCACAAGCAAAACTCGGAAGCGGAAGGACATACGTCATCAAACATCACAAGGGCGAGCAAACAAAAATGCAAGGACTTCGATTTAAATGAGGTAACATGTCAAATTGCTTCACGTAACATAATTTACAAACAAAAAATAAAGTAAAAACATTGAGTTTATTTGGGAGACAATATCAAAACACCATAGCCGATACCCCGAAAACCATGATGCATCTATGTGAAAACCAGGAGCTCAAATTCGAGAACGAAGACAACGAAGGATATGCTGATAGCAACATCCCGAATTGCATGCGGATGGTGCATCATTTGTCAGGTGAGAATGCATGCCCACCGACAATGCTGATTATTCAAATGGTGATGAGCATGGGAACAAAGAAGATGAAAAATATGAAGAAACTCTTGAGTCGAGTGCTGAATCCGAGGTACCGATCGTCGAAGAGCTTGAAATGGACAGAATGTTTGCAAACAAGAAGTATCCAACAATGCAAGAGATATCGAGAGGCATCTACTCCCACAAGCTTGGGATGGAATTCGATTCAAAAGATGATGCATTCTTCTTCTTTGCAGTGTACGCAAGAAGGGTTGGATTTGCAATAAAAAGGGACACCTCCTACGAGTCTAGAAAAACCAATGAAATAACAAGACAGACATTCTCATGCAACAGGAGCCGTGACGATACATACGTTGACAGTGGCACTCGTACGAGAGACGGACTTCCGAGATTGTGCGTACAAAATGCAAAGTCAGAATGTTTGTGAAGGAATACGAGAGGAAAGTGGTCAATAAGTAACGTGAGACTAGAACACAACCACAGCCTAGCTCCGTCGGAGTGGATAGTAAGGTTCATGAAGTGTCACGAGTCAATGTCCGCATCGGACAAGACTCGATCCACATCCTACAAGAAACAAGAGTTCCACCCAGGAACATAATGAAAATATTCAGGAAAACAAGGGGAAGCTTCAGTGCAGTTCCATTTGATACAAAAAACCTAGAGAACGAGCTAGCAAAAGAAAGAAAGAAAATTAAGAACAGGGACATTGAAGAGTTGTTGCTACTATTCAAGGAAGCACGTGAAAAGATGCCTGGATTCGGACATTCACTTGATGTTGACAAGCGATAATAGAGTGAAAAGTATATTTTGGACAGACCAGATAGGGAGGGCAAACTACTCAAAGTTTGGTCAATTTGTATCATTTGATACAACATTTTCAACCAACCAGTATGGGATGCCATTTGCTCCAATATTAGGGGTTGATAACTATGGCAAAACAGTCGTGTTCGGAGTAGGACTGCTCGAGGATGAGAGAGCAGACACTTTCAAGTGGCTGTTTGAGGAATTCCTGTCTGCTATGGACAACAAGCACCCAGAAACTATAATAACAGACCAAGACGTTGCAATGAGGATTGCAATATCTGAAGCATTACCTTACACAGTGCACCGTTTCTGCAACTTTCACATCAGCAAGAACCTCGGATGACAAGTTGTCCCTATTCTTCGCAAGTAAGAGGGACTCCGAAGGAAGAACTAAGAGCGGTTATAAGGAACTCATTTACTCCGTGAGGAATTCGAAAATAGCCGGCATGATCTACTGGAGCGCTACGATGCTTTGGGAGAGCCACACCGGACAGTGATATATGACATCGTAGCTCGGTGGGTCCCAACGATATTTCAAAGAGAGATTCTTCCCATTCACTTCATCGACGGGGAGAAGTGAGAGCACAAACTCCTTATTCAAACACTATGTAAAAAGGAAGGACTCGATCGCAACATTCTTCAAGGAGTATATCATAATACAAGAAAAAAAACAGTCCGACCTAGATCGCCTAAGAGAGAAAAGTGAGTTCAAGGAGTCTGTGAATTGGGGATTCAATCCTGTTGAAAGGGAAGCAATGAAAATTTACACAGACCCAATATACGGCAAGTTTGCTGAAGAGCTAAGGAAGTGTACTGCTTACAACGTTGAAGTTGTGGAAGAGAAAAGATTATACAGAGTGATTAGGGTGGCTAACTATAGGAATGCAGAGTTCCCCAGATTAACATATGTGGTTAGTGTTTCCTCTGATGACGATGTGTACAAGTGCTCGTGCTCTAAGATGGCTCGCGATGGAATACAAGTGGTGCCATGTCCCGAGGGTGGCTAGTCATATTGGTTTGACCGAGCTTCCGTCGGTTTCATCAACCCTAGATGGACTACCGCAGCTGGAATAGAGGTAGCGCGATTGACGGAAAGAAGAAGCAACACAAGCATCACGTAACACACACTTGGCTGTTAGACACGCAATTGAAATGAGCAAAATATCACACATACTATCTATCGTCTCGCACGGATGATAGGTCATACGACTTGTTTGTCGAAGGAGTTGCTGAGCTGAAGAAAGCTATATGCAAAGATGCAATTGAACGCCTCCGTACGAAAGAAAAAGTCACACGTAAGAGAAAAAAGGTTGATGACCCAGTTCAACAAGATACTGACAATATGCGTCATGAAGATAGAGAAGACAACAATCATGGACAGAACAATGAACAGATACACCCTGAGGAGAAAAATTCAAGTGACCAAGAAAAAAATGAAGATGAGCATCGCCCTTATAAGGATCCACCACAGTCAGGAAATCCAGGGTTCAACCTAGGTGAAAGACCTATGAATTTCCATGAGAAATCTGCTGCAAAACTAAAGAAAAAGGCTGCACCAAGATTGTGTGGACTTTGCAGGTTGGCTGGACACAAAAGACCAATGTGCCCGAACAGAGACAAGGTACTGTATCGACTTACGTAAAATATACACAGAAGTACAAAAAGAAACTATTAAAAAAGTTATTACCATTTACTAAATTTATCCCATGTAAAAAAAATACACAGGTTGGCAGGAGCATACCAGGGATGGATTCACAAAAAGAAGAAGGGAACCCATAACAAAGCAAGAAGGATGAGCGAAAAGAATGATGGAAGTATGCAATGAAAGAAGGAGTACAATCATTTGTGTAATGGTCATGTCGTGTTTGTCGTTCGAACTTGTAATACTACAATTTGGATAATTATTTTTCCGTTCCATAAATTATGAAAACTATCCTTGATGATTATCAACCCGACTCGTCTATCAAAAAAGAAAAATGAACTTATCAACGCCCCGACCAGTTATGTATCAACCCTCGAAGCGCTTGTTTATCAAATGTAAAAACATGAAAAAATATCAACCCAGATCGCCCATCAAAACAAACTGCGAAAAAAGAACATGAACTTATCAACACCATCCCCCCAAAAACACCCCCGACGAGGTCGAATTATAGAAAGTTATCAACCGCTCTTCCCCGTGTTTATCAACTTCTTAGCATATTGTTTACCAGCCTTTTGATAATTCCACGAACAACAAAATAAATTAAGTTACAAACAAAACAAAAAAAGACAAAATGACATTTTAGCTCGTAACAAACTACCAACCTGCCCCCACCCCCCAACCCCCACCCCTTACCAACCGCTAAAACATATATTTACCAACGGTTAGTGTTACAAATTACCAAGCCAAAAAAGAATAAGAAAAAATGCTAATTAAATCAGACTGCAAGTAAAAAGAGAAAGTAGATTATTTATGCTGTAAGTGGTAGTTTATTTGAGTTGCATCTCGGTAGTTCATACCTCACGGAGCGTTGCTTTCCAACAGGTACCTCCAATTCCGCAACTTGTTCGGAGGGTGGTTTAACCAATTCCATGTTAGGACCTTCCTAAGTGCCGGTATCTGATCATAAGTGATAGCAGGTACAACACGGCCATTCCAAAGTTCAAGGAACTTGAGCATAAAATAACCACAATCAACGCTTCAAAAAAAAAGAAGATACAGAAAAAAGATATGTGAGCTATCAAATACAAAGAAATGTCCAACAGTGAACAAAGCATAAGTTAGATAGAAAAGAAGAGAATATACTTGTTATTTTGCTTAGGAGCTTCAATGAAAACCAACTCATAGTCATCAATCTGTTTTGATGAACTAGAGTAATTTATACGATACATGCACTTGATAGCATCGACTAGATCACTAGAATGATTAATGAGCGATTCATCATCGGACCACGCGCAGAATCAAGAACTTCAAACCTTTTTTTCTCAAAATTCAAGAACAAGTGAATACCAATGACCACATGGCTTCTTTTCTCGTTCCAAGATTCTGAAGGACACCAAAACACAACTGAAACAAAACAAAAAAAAGAAAAGATAAAAACAAAGGGTCAGAGAAACATTAAAAAATAAAATGTTCACAAGTAACACAAATCGAAAAAACATAAAAACACAGAAAAAAATTTACCAGATTTTGGTGACTAAGTTTATACTTATCATCCATCCTGAAATGTTTCTGCAGTATTCTTGAATTAAATCTTCTTTCAAGCAAATAAACAGTTACTATCCATGGGAAAATTATCTTCTTCTTCGGACAATCAACTCGAAGAACAGCAATTCCAATTTCGGCAACCGTTGTTGACAGTTCTCCAGAAGGCATAACGCTACTAGCTAAGTCACCAGTGGAAACCCACATAGGGTCAATCATCAAAAACCTTGATCTGCCAGAAAAAGGAATACATGATCAAACTAAGTTGCTAAAAAGTAATGAATTATCTAAAAAGAACACCATTGCGTATACATGAGAAACCTGACATACTGTTTTATTTTAGAGTGTTGAGAGTCGCTGTTGTGCTTTATAACTTGCTGGTACAATAATTTTTGCTCATCGGTGCAAGTTACTCGATTGTATGGAGGTAGCATGAACTTCGAAGGAAGAACGACCCTTTCCATGCGTAGCCTGGTCCTTGGAGTTCTACTGGCAACAGGTAAATTCTGAACAGGCACTGGCAGAGCTGGAGTAATATAAAGGACCTCCAAATCATCTGAGAAAAATCAAAAAAAGGATAATTAGAAAGTGAACAAAATGTAAAAAAACAAGGACATGATATTCTATATGAAAAACTTAACTACTAAGATAGAGTAGGACATACCAGCTTCATTGTTACTGATTTCGGTGGCAATTACAGGATGCAATCCGTCTACAGAGTCATCAAAACAATGTTCTTGAAAGTCAGTTGCACCTCCGTCTTCATTGACAAAAATAAACATCACCGCACATGTAGCCACAAATAAAAAACAAAAATGAAGGTATAAAAAGAAAAAAGAAAAAGGTCCAAAAAAAAACAAAAAAGAGATAGGGAAGAAAAAACAAACAGTACTCACTCACACAGATCGATATTATTCATAACAAAAAGGTAAAATCATCCATTACATATAAACAGGGATAAAATTACATAGCGTTCATACAGGATATTGTTCACCCATATAAAATAAAATAAAAAGTTAATACATCGACCAACTCAACAGCACCATCACTTCGCCACACCCCAATGATACATAAAAAAGGCAGGTTTTGTAAAAATAGCAATTAATTCTTCTTCTTCCTCCCTCTCTTGTTCCTTGAAAACGTATTACGGATACTTGCATTTACTTGCCCTGATGGTACGCATTCGCATATATAGATTACAAGTGGGAGATAATACGCGAACGGGCGTAGATGAATTGATGGAACAATACATGCACAGAAAACATGTAATAAGTAAAAAAAGGTTGAGTGAAAAACAGAAAGAACATGAAAATAAAAAGAAAGTAAAAACTGTAAAAATAAAACACAAAAAGATAGAAAAAGTGATCTAACCAAGTAGGAGGGATAGATGACACATTTGCAGTTTCTGATTCTTTAACAACATCAGCAGAAATGGTAGAATCATGACCATCAGCATTTCCTAATGCCTCTGCGCAAAAACAATGATATTGTGAGCAGAAGCGTGACAAAAAAAAAAGCAATCAAAAAAGAGCAGAAAACAAAAAATCATATTACCAGATGGAGAAGCGCTTTTATCAGACGCAGATGTATTTACAACAGACACATGATAAGCAGACAGATCTATAGGGATGCCAGGAGTGAGACTCAGCTTGCCATCAGCAGCAACAAATTTAGCTCTCTTAACAACAGTAACAGTTTGATCTGATTAAAAAAATGTTTCATACTAAGTCAAACAAACAATGAAAGAATGAAAAAACAATGAATACAAAAAACATAAACCGATACAACGAAAAAACGAGAGAGCAAATACCTTGTGGAGAAGCTGTTGCATTTTGTTCAGCATCACGAGCAACAACAACAGTTGTTCCAGTAGAAGCAGATGCATGATGGTCAACATCGCCAACAGGATCAGCCATCTGATTTGTAACACTGGTACCAGAATCTTGAGGTGCAAAGCTAACTTCAACTGGTTCCTCATGTGCAGATTCTTGTCCTGTTGGGACGATTTCAATTGAAGACTTAAAAGGAACAACCACATCAGAACCAACCTCTGCTGAAACCTGGGTACCAGTTGCAAAGCTAACTTCAAGTGGTTCCTCGTGTGGAGATTCTTTTCTGTTTGAACAATTTCACTTGTAGACTTAGAAGGGACAACCACATCGAACCACCAACTCGCTGAAATCGGCTACCGAGTTGCAAAGCTAACTTGAACTGGATCCTCATGTGCATATTCTTTTCCTGTTGGAATAGTTTCACTTGTAGACTTGGAAGAGAAAACAGCATCCTTAAAAACAACCCCATCAGAAACAACCTCTGATAAAATCTGACTACCAGTTTCAACTACAGTAGATGTTCCAGCAGCTTGAATTTTTGTTGAGCCTTCAAGACGGTCTTTCAAAGTATACACTTTTGATTTAACTGCAACGTTATCAGCAACACCTGAAGAAGTACCTCTAGGAGCTCGTCGTGGTGAAGATCTTGTAGCAACCTGACTTTTATAAACAGCTTGCCTGTGAAAAAGCAAAAAAACTTAAAATTATTAGAAAAAACTACAAAAACAGTGAAGTATAAAAACATACTATGTCATGCAAAAATACAACCAGCGTTTTGATAACTACCAGAAAAAGGCATTGGTAAGTTTATGAGATGGTATTTGGTAAAATTACACGAAATACAAAAAAAGAGCAAAAAAGAAAAAGACATGAATACATTTACAGCGAAAAAATGTAAGAAAATGCAACGACGAAATGTTGATAGCTACACATGAAATACATTGGTAAGTAACTTCAAACGGGGTCGATCAAAAATACCTTCTGCCTCTCACATTGGGCTTCTTCTTAGGAGCGAGATGACGGTTCATTCCGTACGGGATTAACGTAACTATCCTCGCGTACAACACAAGTACGTTTCGCTTCGGAGGCATCGAGAGCACACCTACTCCTTTTCAGATCATTCACGACTTCGTTGATTGTCTCACCGACAACATCATAACCATCGGATAATCCTTTCACATTGCCTTCATTCATTACGAGCAACCTCAAGGCTAGAACTCAGAACTTCGCCGACTTCGTACCGACGTAAATGACAAGCACCATCAAGCATCGGCATCTTTGGCACGAAGAAGATCAGCTTCATTTGTTTCGAGATAAAACTTGCTTCCCAATATCTAAATCTCGCTCATCAACAACACCATCAATATGCATAGCAGCGAGTAGTACTGCAAGATTTTCAAGACCCCGAAACACAATCCTATTATCTGTCGATGCAACAGTGATATCGGTTTCCATAAAACGTACTAGAGCATCGGCATCGGATGGTTCCGCAACAGACACAATCAATATCCATGGGTACATCTGGTGGAAACCAGTTCGAGAGAAACACCGTGAACAACTGTCGCAACACCAGAAAGAGTTGTCTGGCTTGGCACTCCTGCACATTCCGACAACACGGTATCACCATGCTCACCTACATCCACATGACGTCTGCTTTGAATAACAAAGCGATCAGCAACGGCTTCATCAACATAATCACTCGTCATTGTCGAATGATAACTCTCGCCGTCAGACATATTGTCACTGAAGTTGACAACAGGTACCTTATCAGTTTGACATGGCGCTTTGGCACCACAAGCGGCTTTTGCAGCAGACCTGGTAACACGAGTTTGCTCAACAACACGGGCCTCGGCCAGAACATTAGTTTGCTCAGAGACAGGTGATGAAACGGAATCAACAACATTCAATGGATCAGCAGTAATAGCACCTCCGACATCTGTAGCATCAGCACTCTGGTTGCAAAGGACATCCCCTCCGACATCTGTAACATCAGCAATCTGCTTGCAAGGCACATCCCCCCCAACATCTGTAGCATCAGCACTTTGGTTGCAAGGCACATTCTTGAGACGGCGTATTGGTGATTTCCCTACAATCTTATCGGGACGATCATAAGTTGATTGCGCAATAGGAGAGGTTGTGTTTGCAGCACCTCCATCATGCGATGAACGAGAGGCAACGATTTGAGAGCGTAATGTCTTATCAGATTTTGCGAGTATACACAACTTCGTCATCATCAACCTCAGTCAAACCTTGCACAAGCTTACTCATTAGACCAGTGAGACCAGACGCAAACTCACCCATTAATCTAGAAACCTTGTCTTTACGCTACATCAAAAAACAACACACAAAAAATGAAAAAGGTTAAAAATCATTTAAAAAAAGAGATATACTAAAAAAATGTAATGGTACCATACAAAATTGAAAAACAAAAAACTAAAAAATAAAAACTTATCACTGTATCATACATTTTTCGGGCAGTTAGGTGCAGTATTGGTTTCAACCCATCTTTCAAAGCTAGCTGCACCTCCAAACAAGTTGAAATTTATAGCAAGGTGTGGCTTCAACTGATATTAGTGACAAGACAAAAACAAAAAATGCATCAGCTTGCACAAAATCAACCACAAAAGTTCATGTCATAACATGAGAAACACAAAAAAGATTAACTAACCTCGAGATTCCCATAACCAGATCCATCCCTTTTCAAGTCAGCATCAAGCACAGTATCAACATCTTTCTTTGACCATATATTAGCAACAAATCTACCATCTGGAAGGTCAAGGTTAAGAGAGCTAATATCCAAAGAGTCAACATACAGTAACTGAATATGGAACAGGCAGCCTCCGAAGGCTTCCCAAGTACAAAGCTCATCATGCAATCTGTCGCACACAAACCGACAAAGGTTCATGTTCCTGACATTGCTAATGTTGTCCTACAAAAAAATAATGTAAACACCGCGTAAAAAATGATTGTTCACATATATTGATAAAAAAATTGAATGATTTTTTAAAAAACTAGAGGATAACACATATACCAGTATAGGATAACATCTGTTGCTGACTTTGTTAGACGTTGTTGGTGCAAGCAAAGTACAAACAAGATACATCATCCAAACTTGCTTGAAAATGTCATCATACTGAGTCATCTCTGACAGCAGTGTGAACACACCAGTAATCTTCGGCGTGCTGCTATGGCCAGGAAATAACAAAGGACCTAGACGAGCCTCTATGACAGAATCCATTGCATACACAACAGGAATATCCCCCGCGGAAGACCGAGTGTACGGTAAATGGAATCAGCATTGAGAGGATTCTACCACGCCCTTGAATGACAAACTCTCGGGAATGACTATCATACAAAGGAGCGAGCCAGCTTATCAATGGATTGTGAAGAACATGGCACTTGATGTCAAGCATTGAACCAAGATCCATATCCCCAATCGAGTTCTTCTGATCAGAACTTAGATGTTCATATAACCTGACAACAGGAAGAGGAGACGCCCGATTCCTAGCGCGCTCACTAGCATTGAGCATTTTGCGAACACCTAGATGATCACCACCTTGTTTCTTGCTGCCCGCCATTGAAACAACAACGCTGCAATACAAAAACAGATGCCATGATAATGAGAAACTCTTAGTAAAATCAATTACCATAACAGGGAAAAAAAGAGGTTGGTAACTTCAGAATGTATATATTGGTTAAACGTTGAGATACTAGTTGATGAAGAGTGAGTAAGTGGGTTGGTAAAACAAACCCCATAACAGGGATTTGTGAACACCTAGAAAAACAAGTCGCATGATCTCTGCTTTCTCCTGCTACAATTACCATAGAAATTGTGGACAAAAAGCAAGTGCAACAGGCCAAAAATCGGACTACAATGAACATTGAAATAAGTGAAAACGCAATTTACAGCCGATCCCATAACAGAGATTTGAGAAAAAACGAGGTACGAAGCAGGAACCTAGGCGAAGAACAAAACACACCCAAAAAAAAACCCTCGCCGGAACAATCCCTCGCCGGACAAAACCAAAAATCCCATCAGAAAAATAATCCAAGGTGGAACAATCCCTCGCCGCACAAAACAATACCGGCCGACGAGACCCAGATAACAGAGGTTTGTGAACCGAGGAACGAATCAGGAACCTAGGCGGAGAACAAAATCCACCCAAAAAGACAAACCCTCGCCGGAACAATCCATCGCCAGACAAACAAAAAACCCATCAGAAAATAAATCCACGGTGAAAAACAATCCCTCGCCGGACAAACAAACCGGCCGGCGAGACCTAGATCTCCCCACTAGATCCAGTTGGAATACTAACCTTACAGCGCCGAACTCGACTGGAGCTTGATAGTGAAGCGACGGCAGGAGAAATCTAGGTCGCGCACTAGCCACGAGGAACCGGAGCGTCGACTCCGCCGTCGCCGTCGCCGTCGCCCTCTCCGTCAGGGCTGAATGAGACGAGAACAGGGGAGAGAGGATAACGGGCGGAACGAGGCGAACCCCAAATCGATTCGAAATAATTCGAAAACGACGGGCCGAAAAGGGAAAGTCGATCGGTTACCAAAAATAGAAACGAGCGTGACACGCGTGACGCGGCGAAAAGGGAATTGCCTTCGCGCGTCCGCGCGAGCGCTCCGTGCCGACAAGAATCGCTCGCTCGAGCGATCGGTTGCCAAGAAGGGGATTCGCTTACAAACAACCAAAACTAATGGTTTTGACAAAATAATATGGTAACCTAAGGTGTTGGAGGACCAATCCAGAGACACACATGCAAGGTAAAACCTCCTTGGTTGTTCGTTCGCTTTGGTACATACTTACATACATAACCCCTGTAATCTGCTCACTTGAGCAAAAGTTGAGCAGGCATGGAGGAAATTTACATAAATGTATCAACTGCAATTAACAAAAAAGAATGCTCTTTCGATGAAAAAAAAACATGTTATTCCTAGGTAGCCGAAAGAGCTAGCATACAACGTCATGAGACATGGATGTACTTAGTTTGAGGCCTACTGTATATTAGATTCTGCGAAGGGGGCAGGTAAATCGTGTTGACAGCTACACTTGCAAAGCAGGATTTTATTCAATCGAGAGACTGCGACCATGTATAATTATTATACTCTGTAAAGATATCAGTTGTGAACATACCTGTCACGTGTATGGAAGCATAACTTGACTGCTTGAAATGTTTCACCTGACCGGTTCAGATGTTCCTCTTGTTCAATAGAAGGACAACCTGACCGCCACCCAGATCAAGCATACAATTACCTTCAAACCCGACTACGTAAGAGTAGTACAGTACTTTGGCTTAGCAATGCGCACACATACACATACTCCTGGGGCAGTCAACGCGACATGATGATGACATGATCAGTTGATTAAAAGAATCGTATAGGATGCATGCAGCAAAATTGCACCTACCTTGATTTGATTTGACTATCGCTTTCATCTAGATCTTGTTTAATTACTTTCCCAAAAGATTGCCCCGGCGAAAGCGAGAGTTCTCTTTTTGGCATCATGTTAGACCATCGTCGGTTCACTAAATGGATGCAATTTTTCACAGGCGACTCAAAGGCCACTAAACATTCGAAGTGATTTATGTTAGTTTTGGAAAGCACGGCCGTACCCTCTTTCGAGGGACCGATTGCATGTTATATAGGTGGGAAAAGCCTCCACAAGGCAAATACAGAATTCGGTACGTATACAATTTGTGTACTACACCATATTGTATACGTACCCATATTACACATCTAATACCCCCCCCCCCCTCCCCCCTTAATCTAAACCTGGGAGAGGTTTAGATTACGCTTGAACTCATCTAATTTCTTTACACATAAAGTTTTGGTGAAACCATCAGCAATTCGATCCTTACTTGAAATGAACCTGACATTCAGTTGCCTGCGAGCAACTTGTTCTCGAACAAAACAGAAATATATCTCAATATGTTTGGTACGTGCATGCAAAACTGGGTTGGCAGACAGGAAAGTGGCACCAAGATTATCACACCATAAGCATGGCTTCACTGTAAGAAAAACACTAAGTTCACGAACAAGTGCTTCAACCCAAATAAGCTCAGCAGTAGCATTTGCAAGAGCTTTGTATTCAGCCTCAGTACTGGACCTGGAGACAGTCAGCTATTTTCTGGCACTCTAAGAAACAAGACTAGGACCACAAAATATAGCAAATCCACCAGTAGAACGTCTGTCATCTAAATCACCTTCCCAATCTGCATCGGAGTAGGCAGTAAGAAGAGTGGAACGAGACTTTTGAAACGTAAGTCCAACTGTTCTTGTGACATGCGTTTAACAGCAGTCCAATGTGCATTAGTTGGAGCATGCAGATACTGACATACCTTGTTAACTGAAAAGGACAGATCAGGGCACGTCAGTGTCTGATATTGTAAGCCCCCAACAATACTCCTGTATCATGTGATATCCTCGGGTCCAAGAAGGGATCCATCTGTCAAATTTAATGTATCTGTGGTGAAAAGAGGTGTTGGACAGGGTGTACATAGAGTCATGCCAGCACGAGCCAAGCGATCTGAAGCATATTTTTCCTGATTCAATAGGAGTCCATGGGATTGTTTGTGAACCTCAAGACCAAGAAAATAATGAAGTTCTCCAAGATCCTTAAGAGAAAAATCTGAACTCAAATGCTGAAAGAGAACTGAAATAGCCAAGTCTGAAGAGCTGGTAACAATGATGTCATCAACATAAATCAACATGTATATAGTAAGACCTTTTTTATCATAGAGAAACAATGAAGTATCAGCCTTGGACGGAACAAAACCAAGTGAATGCATCTTGGAGCTGAGAAGAGAGTACCAAGCACGAGGAGCCTGTTTCAGATCATAGAGAGTAGTGGCGGAGCGTGGCCTACAACCAAGGAAGGGCCAACGTGTAAGACAGTACAAGGCTAAAACTAAAGTATGGTCCAATGTAGTAATTTGTGTCCAGCAGAGATTTGAAGTCTCAAATACACTGATAAGAGAAGTTCAATTTGGAAAGACCGGGCCAACGCCCGGTATGGCCTCCAAGAGGCTCCACCCCTGATAGAGAGCTTTATCAAGCCTGCAAACATAATGGAGTAGCGAAAGACTTAAACCAAGGTGGTTGTTTCATATAAACCTCCTCTTCCAGAAAACCATGTAAAAACGTGTTCTTGACATCTAGCTGTCTTAAACACCATCCTCGAGATACTAAGATAGCAAGAACAATTCTAATAGTAGCGGCCTTAACAACATGACTGAAAGTATCTTCATAATTGATGTCATACCTTTGTTTGAACCCTTTCGCAACAAGACGTGCTTTCTATCGATCCACAGTACCATCAGCATTTTTCTTGATGCGATAAACCCATTTACAGTCAATGATATTTTTATGTGAGCTGGGAGGTACTAAATGCCAGGTGTTATTAGCAATAAGAGCATCATATTCATCTTGCATATGTTGCTTCCAATTATCATCGGTGAGAGCCTCAGAAAGATTCTTGGGTTCACCTGTAGTTGTCCAGGAAAGCATAACGTACTGTGCCATCAGTATATTTTTTCGGATTTTTTATACCTTTTTAGAGTCTAGTTTGAACACCAGACATAGGAGAGGGTGCAGGAGCAAGAGGCACAGAAGATGCCGAAGAATCTGCACTGATTTCACTTGCATCAATCATTGGAGAATCTGCAATCATTGGAGAATGATGAGCAATCATTGGGGAATCATTAGCTGCAGGTGGAGGGGACCGCGTCCCGTCCTGAGGCGGAGACAGCGAACGCTGTCGCGGCGACGTGGCGGGCGCGGAGTGGGGAGCAGCGGCGGACGGCGGGGCCCGGGCGGGGGACACGCGGTCGGATGCGCTGTCGCCCAGCGACATGGCGGGCGGGGATTGGCACGGACGAGGTGAGCCACGCGGCGACGCGGGAGACGCGGCCGGGCTGTCCGCCCCTGACAGCACGCGATCCAAGGAGGATGCTGACGCCAAATCTGCCTCAGGATCGCAACTTCCAGCATTTGTCTCTTCTGCATGCAAGATGGCATCATTTGATGTGTTGTTTTCAGTGTTTTCTTCTGAATTTTATGCTGATTGTGAATCCGAACTTGTTGTAATCTCCGCAGCAACAACCTATCAGTGGATGCCAATGGAGTGTTGTCATGTGGAAGGAGAAGAATTTCTTCGCGAAGACGCCGACCAGCATTAGGATGAAGATCAGCAAAGGGGAAAACATTCTCATCAAAGACAACATCACGAGAAACATAGACACGCCCTGTGGACACATCAAGACATTTAACTCCTTTATGACGAGAACTATAACCAAGAAAGACACAACGTTTTGAGTGGAAAGAAAGTTTGTGTTTGTTATAGGGACGAAGGTTGGGCCAACACGCACAACCAAAAACACGAAGAGGATCATAGTTGGGTTTAACTTGGAGAAGTTTTTCGATAGGGGTCTCATAATTAAGAACTTTGGTGGGAAGCATATTGATGAGAAAAACAGCTGTGATGAAAGCATCATCCCAAAACTTGAGAGGCATAGAAGCATTGGCAAGAATAGCAAGGACAACTTCAACAATATGACGGTGTTTGAGTTCAGCAGAACCGTTTTGTTGATGAGCATGAGGACATGAGACATGATGAACAATGCCAACATGTTGAAAGAAACTATTCAATTTCTCATATTCACCACCCCAATCAGTTTGCATGGTGAGAATTTTGCGACCAAATTGACGCTCAATATACTGTTGAAAATCAAGAAAAACTTGATACACTTCAGAGCGTTTCTTAAGCAAATAAATACAAGTTAACTTGCTAAAATCATCAATGAAACTTACATAATATGAATGTTTGCCTACAGATAGAGGAGAAGGACCCCATACATCAGTAAAGATTTGCTCCAAGGAAACAGTAGACACACTAGTGGATACAGGGTATGGTAACAGATGACTCTTAGCCTGTTGGCATGGATCACATATGTAAGGACTTATTTCTGGGGAGTGTAAAAATTTATGCTTCCTAAGAATTTGCTGAACAATGAACGAAGATGGATGGCATAGGCGACGATGCCACGTGGAGGATGAAGGCTTGGCAGTGGCAAAAGCATGCTTGGAGAGGTCTAAAGAAACTGGAACTAGAGGGTATAAGCCACCATGACAAGGACCTCTAAACACGGTGCAGTTCGTGGCCTGATCCTTAATCAAGAAAAAGAAAGGGTGAATTTCCATATAACAATTATTATCGAGACTAAGTTTATGGGAAGAAAGAACTCATGGATGCAGCAGGAACATGTAAAATGTTACGAAGTTGTATGGAGCTATCAGGGGTGTGCAAAACAGAATGACCAATATGTGCAATGTTGATGTCTACGGGTGCTTCTATTCTTGTAGACAGTGTTGGGCCTCCAAGAGCAGAGGTTTGTAGAACAGCAGCAAGTTTCCCTTAAGTGGATCACCCAAGGTTTATCAAACTCGGGGAGGAAGAGGTCAAAGATATCCCTCTCATGCAACCCTGCAACCACAAAGCAAGAAGTCTCTTGTGTCCCCAACACACCTCATAGGTGCACTAGTTCGGTGAGAGATAGTGAAATACAGGTGGTATGAATAAATATAAGCAGTAGCAACGGCACCAGAAAAGTGCTTTGCCCAGGACTGGCGTGTGGTTGATGGTGGTAATATTGTGGACAGTAGAGATGCAGTAAAACAGTAAACAAGCAGCGATAGCAGTATTTAGGAACAAGGCCTAGGGATCATACTTTCCGTATCGTGGCTCTCGGTACTGGGGTTTTCGCGACGGAGGCTTTAAGTAGGCGAAAGGGCAACGTGGGGGGCCACACGAGGGCCCCACACCACAGGTCGGCGCGGCCAGGGCCTGGGCCGCGCCGCCCTATGGTGGCGGCTCCTCGTGGCCCCACTTCGACTCCTCTTCGGTCTTCCGGAAGCTTCGTGGCAAAATAGGACCCCGGGCGTTGATTTCGTCCAATTCCGAGAATATTTCGTTACTAGGATTTCTGAAACCAAAAACAGCAGAAAACAGCAATCGGCTCTTCGGCATCTTGTTAATAGGTTAGTTCCAGAAAATGCACGAATATGACATAAAGTGTGCATAAAACATGTAGGTATCATCAATAATGTGGCATGGAACATAAGAAATTATCGATACGTCGGAGACGTATCAGTGGTCGCCGGAGGGCCACCGGAGGAAGTTCGACGGCGCGCTTGAGAAGGTGGTCTCCTTCAGGGAGGTCGCTGGCTTGAGGAGATAATCACCGGAGGGAGGTCACCGGCTTGAGGAGGTGCTCGCCGGAGTATCGCTGGAGGTAGGGGAGGAGGAGGAGGAGGAGAGAGAGAGAAGGTGAATAGGAGGAGAAGGTGAGAACGAGGAGGAGGAGGAGGAGGAGGTGGAGGGAGAAGGTGAAGAGGAGGAGGAGAAGGTGAAGGAGGAGGAAGAGGAGAGAAAGTGAGGAAAAAGAAATATCCGTCGGGCTGGTAGCATTATATATAGGGTTTTCTATTTTCGTGCCCTCGGATCTTTAGTTATGCTCAGTTTTCCCCAGCTCCTTAGCTTTTTCTCAGTTTTCCCCAAGCCTTTGTCTGAAACCATCACACGTGCTGTAACGGCCGGTTGCCCGACGGTTGACCGTTATCTTCTGACTAGTGAGGCCACGTAGATCCCGCAAAGACACGTCAGACCATCCATCTTTATTTGAACGTAAGCATCGTTATATCCCTGACCAAAACGCGAACGAGTGGGGCTTCGGTATATCGAATGACAAGTGGGGCCATGACCGCAATGGGGCTGCACATAACGTTACCCATAAGGATAAATGGTCTTTCCATTGGGGAGGAGAAAAATACTGCACAAAAAAGGTGTACCTGCAGATGGTAGATGCCCCTGATGCTCCTAATGTTTTTAAATGGATATGGAAATCCTGTGTCCTATCCAAACGTAAGTTCTTTTATTGGTTAATGATACGTAACTGAGTTAACACAAAGGAGCGAATGGTACACAAAAATTTCTTTGTGCAGAATGATAAATGTGTGCTCAGTGATGAGCAGGTTATTGAGGATAGGGAACATCTCTTTTTTGAATGTGACTTCTCAAGAAATTTCTGGTGGAAACTAAACCATGAATGGAATAATGATCTCAATTTTCTGGACATGATCATGGATGGTAAACAGAGGAGGACTTTACAATTTTTCAACGAATCAGTGATTCTGGGATCTTGGAGCTTATGGAATCATAGAAATAATATCATCTTTGACAACCAAGAAAGGAGCATGGATACCTGTTTCAGTATGTTTACTGAATACTTCAAGCAAATCATTCAGAGAGCTAAGCCTGGCTTGAAGGAAGGGATGCAAGATTGGTTAGATCTTTTATGAGCTGTCTTTTATCTTTTTTTGTTTTCTCTGAATTTCTCTCTCCTTTTGTATATATTGACACTTTATGATAAATGAAAAAATGGCACTGTAGGGATTTTTCCCTACTGTTTTTGCTCAAAAAAGTGGGGCCATGACGCTGACACAAGGGGCAATACACGGGTAGGATTAGATTTTTAAAAGGAGCTCTACAACGATGGCACGGAGGAGGTGGCATGCGGGGTGCCGAGATGAGACCGACGTCCACAAAGAACTGCATGAGGCGAGACAAGACGCATTAGATAGATATGAACTAGACGCGTTTAACCATGCAAAGAAGACAAGAAATGGTCGACGACATCGACGACTACCTCAAAACTTTGGCTGACCGTGTCGGACACAAACGCGAGCAATGTAGAGAAAACTAGTGTCTCTCCTTTCTGTCGTGTATAGATGGGTGCTAGGAGAGTGTGGTGGCGAATGGAAAGACCTCGCCGTGGTCTGTGGCGTCCAGCATAGCGGGGCGCCATGGTCGTCCCCACAGCGGCGTGCATGCATGTTCGGCATTGGCATCAGCATGTACGTTCAGCATTGGCCTCGGCGGTATCTCTGGTGTGTCAGTGATCGAATGAGGGGACGGGATTGATGGTGCATCCCGACGGTGACCTAGCAGTGGCGGCGAGCATAGCCGTTCTGACCATGCCGATATCGGCATTGGCATCGTTTGGAGGCTGTGGTGGTCGTATGAAGGTTGGATTTGTTTCTTGTATGCCAAAATGAATTTGTAACAAGTTTCATGTTGAAGGTTCGGTAACGAAAGTTTGTAAATAAAAATTATAAGGAAAATTATACTAGCGCCATGGTGAGGTTCTTTTTGATAGAGCTATACGGTTCGGCAAACTTTTTTGATACTTTTTAGATATTCTTTGTTGTTACACGTATGGCATCATGTATGGCAAATTTGGGGTCATTTGGAGATATTCGAAAAAATCACTTTGCTTAAGCGCATGTCGTTTCCTCTCACTGAAACTAGCTTTTCTAACAAGGTGATTTTTTCTACCTTCTCTAAATGACCTCAAATTTCATACAGCTGATCTTCTATACATAGATAGATAGATTTTTGTGTTTTTACATTTTTCGAACTTTTTTATTTCCCTTGATAATACCCAGTTGATTTTTAGGTCAAAACCTCAAAAAAACAGCATCATGTATGGCATCATTTTGACCCAAAATTTTCCTTTTAGATATTCCTTGTTGTCATAGGTATGGCATCATGTATGCCAAACTTGGTTAGGTCTCACTAAAACCAGCTTTTGTAACAAGTTAGGTTTTTTCGACCTTCTCTAAATGGGATTTTTTTCTACCTTCGCTAAATGACCTCAAAAATCATACAGACGATCTTCTATACAAAGATACGTAGATTGTTTCATTTTTACATTTTTTTGAACTTTTATTTCCCTTTATAATACCCATTTGATTTTTAGGTCAAAACCTCGAAAGTTAACATAAGTAGATGGTGAACCCTCCCAAACTTCAAATATAGAGATAGATAGATTGTTTCGTTTATCATTTTTACTGTGAATAGTAATGGCTACAAGAAATCGGTGATGGTTTATCATTTTTTGCGTGAAAAGTAATGGCTACAACAAATCGGTGATTGTTTATCATTTTTGCGTGAAAATTAATGGCTACAACAAATCGGTGATGGTTTATCATTTTTTGCGTGAAAAGTAATGGCTACAATAAATCGGTGATGATTTATCATTTTTGCGTGAAAAGTAATGCCTAAAAGAGTTTATAATTTTTAGCGCGTGAAAAATAATACAGAAAACTGCCCTTTAGCGTACTTAGAGGGTGGAAGCTAACCGCCGACAGAGAGAGTGGGTGGTGGCCCCGATCAGAGAGAGAGAGAGGGGTTATCCTGCCCGTTAGATCATACGATCAACGATCGGCGGGCACGATCCGCTTGACATGGGCTAGACCAATCAGGGCAATGTTGCACGTCTGCGAGAATTTGTGAAGGGAGAGGGCAAAACTGAGTAGTATCAAGAAACCAAGGGCACCTGAGTAGTAAACAGACTAAGGGATTCAAATATGAGATTAAAAAATGAAAAATGCGTGTTTTGTACAATGAAACCCATCTTGGCCTACCACAAACTATTTGCAATACAAATATACATGAGTGTGACAATTGTGGCCTCATTTAGACAAAGTACGTTTTGGGGAAAGCTGTTTTAGGAAGGGCTTATTGTGGAAAACCATGCACCTTCATAGCTACTAGGTGATTTAAGAAGTGACAATTTTGTGGTAAAACTTGATTTATCTATGATTGTTATGGTTTCCAACGTGGCAGGTCGCGTAAGAAGACTCTATGAGTAAGTGTCACTCTTTTTCGGAATTTTTTGCCCATTAAATGACTCATTTAACTGATTAATCTCATTTGTTGACTCTCTTTTGACCAGCCACTTGAGGGTAAAATTGAGTATATTGCACTAGACAGTATTAGCACTCAAGGGGAAAACTGAGCACATAAAAAATGCCAGTATAAGACTCGAGGGTATATCTGAGTATATCTAAATTTCCAGGGTTAGACTCGAGGACGCATGTTGCGGTGCAGAAATGGAAAAGGTGCAATTATTGACGCGTAGACGCGGGTCTCGGTGCAGAAGTTGAAGACATGCAATCGTGGACGCGTGTCACATTGCAGAAGTCCAAGACGTGCAGACGTGCAACGGTGGACGCGTAGGACGCGGGTCGCATTAACAACCCCTCCCCTTTATAGACGCCTCCTCGCACTATCTCTGTCACTCTCACTCGCTCACACAACGCCGCCTCTCACGTCCCATCATCTTCTCCAAAGCAAAAAACACTCTCCCTCTCCCTCTCCTCTGCCGACGAGATAGACAAAGAGAATGCGAATCCCATCGTCCACGACCCGTCGGCTCCAAGCGCGATGCCTCCCACTTCAACGCCGTCCCCTCAACGGTCATCATCGCCGCCGCCGCCGGTGCATCGGAGGCTACCGTACATCGGTGCCGGTGGCGGTCAGATCCCGTCGGGATGGGACCCCTATGAGGAGGTGCCGTACATCTCACCCCCGAACCCCTACGACACCTGCATGGAGGACCCATGGAACGAGGTAACTACAGTTTGCTTCCTTTTTTTCCCATTCCTTTTTGAACCCTATTTTTGCTGGTGTAGATGGATCTGTAGATGGATGAGTATTGGGTTAATATTTGCGCCGATTTTATTCCAGTTTGTTTTAATCCCTTCTTGATTTCGTTTAAGATTTGGGGTTCGGCCGTTCGGTTAATTTATGCAAGTAATAATGGGATCTCAATCAGTTAATTTATGCAAGTAATCATGGGATCTCAATCAGTTATTTTATGCACGAATCAAAAGATATCAACCGCTTAATTTTGCAAATAATCTGTAATGTGTTCAAGTTCAGATCTGGAATCTGTTTCTTTGCCTATGATGAATCGTTGGGCATAATGTTTTATATTGAGGGTTCAGCGAACCATTGCTGTGTATAAATCTGTTGTTCATGAGCTTTGGTTCGCTAACACCGTCCCTATAGATATATAATCTTGTCCACTCTAACTGAGGCTACCTCTGTTTTTCCTAACTTTCTTATCATGCATGTTAGTCATCGTTACAACTCATTCACTCATAGTTTCCATTTGATATGGATCAGGTGTCTGGCAGCGACGTCGGCAGCGACGTCGGCAGCGACGACGAGGACCAGCACACCAAGACTCGCTAGGTGCTGTGGAGGCTGCAGGTCGGCTAGTACATCCACTACTTCACCAAGGATGTCTGCAGGTGCCCCTTCTGCACTAGGAGACTCGGCGGCACCGACTTCAACTGCCTCCTCACGCATGCCGAGGACATCGGCAAGACCTTCCCCAAGGTTGGTGCTATAGTGAACGTCTACTCCTTCCGCGCCAAGTACAAGGCGCTCTGCATGCACCTCCGCAACTTCCAGCGGGTGGAGATCGCCGCCGGGCGCATGCCTCTGCTCAAACCCAAGGAGCCCAAGGGGAGCAACAAGTGGAGGAAGAGCCAGATGGGGTAGGTGGAGTCCTGGACGTGTGCTGCTGCTGCCTCCTCTAATTTGTTGTTAGCTAGGGATCCCTTGTTGTTATGTTGTTAGTATGATGGTGTTGTGAAGAACCTCGAACCTGTTGCTATGTTGGTTTTTGTATGCAGCTTATTATCTAGGGAGGGATCCCTATTATCTATCTTTATTCTACTACTAGTTAAATGCCCGTGCGTTGTCACGGGTTTCAAATTATTTTCTTCGTAGCACATCTTCCTCTCCTCTCTTAAAGCCCCCGCGTCGCCCCCCGCACTGGGCGACTCAGGCGGAACCCTAGAGCCGCCGCCACTCCCCCCTCCTCCGATCTCCCTCCTCCCTGCCATCGCCGGCGCGCGCGTGCGGGCAAAGCTCGTGAAGCTCTCGGCGGCGGCAGGTCTCCCTCTCGCGTCGCGCGCACGGAGGCGGCGCTGGATCTGCGGCGGTGAGATCGGCCGGCGGCGGGGCTGGTCGGTGGCCAGCGTGGTAGGATCCAGGGTGGGATCCGGGGCGACGGCCTCGGGCGGCTGTTTCTACGGCGCGTCGCGCCGGCTGCCCTGGCAAGGGCTGCGGTGGCCGGGTGAGGCTTCGGCGATGCGGCCGGCGGCGGGGGTGATTCCGATTGATGCGGATCTGGCTTCTTCGTTGACGTGGTCGTGCCTGGTGGTGGCCGGTGAGTCCTCTGCGCCCCCTCCTTCCGGCGGCTCACGTTCGGTTTTGGGGGTGGCGGCGGACGACTCGGCGACGGGTCTGTGGTCAGTGGCGGCCTCCTCTTCCGCCGATGAGGTCGACCGGCGGGCGGCGGCAAGGGGGCCTGCCGTTCTGCCTAATAAAGGTGGTAGTCCTAGGGTTTCTCTCGCGCCAAGTGAAGATCGTTCGGAAGCTTCTTCCCACCGAGCTTGCTGGATTGTCGTGTTCCGGAAGGTCCTGCCGGCGAAATTCATTGTGCGATCAATGCCTGAAGATTGCTGGATTGGGTGCTTTCGGTCGAGCGAACCCATGTTTTTTATCTGACCGTTTGGTTTCATTGGGAGCGCTTCGAAGCTCTGCTGGCTATTAATATCATGGAGCTTGTTTTCTTTCCATGGTGCTGGCGGAGAAGGTCATATAAGTCAAGATTGGTGGAAGAGCAATGGTGGTCGGATCTTGGTGGTGAGATGGAACTGGCTTGGTGTTCCGGGCTTCACAGCAGCGGTATGAAAGTGGGGGCGACAACACAGGTGAAGTTCGCAGTCCTACCTTTCGGGGTGAAAACCCAAGGTCTGGCCTTAACTGGTTGTGCCTGGCAATGACCTTGTTGGAGGCATTGTTTTGAGAGCGAGGACTATCTTCAGGGTGAAAATCTAAGATCGTTGATCGGGCGACGACGGTGTTAGAGCACTGTTTCCTTCTTGAAGGCGTCGTTTTTGGAGAGTCTGTATTTCAGGTGTTGTCTTGACGGTGGATGTATTGCTGCTGTTGTTAGGCCCGAGATACTGTAGCGGGACTTTTGTTTCTTAGTTTTCTTTTCTTTTTTTTGGCTGTGTGCATCCGTAATGCCATTAGGGTGGTGCGTTGTTGCAGAGGTTGGGTGTAATTGGTATCTTTTGATATTAATATATTCCCTTTATAAAAAAAAGCACATGCTAATTTAAAAAAAATTGAGATAAAATGAAGAAAATAAGAAAAACAATTTTGTCTTTGGTAAGTTTCCATGTTTTCTTCTTATTCTCTTGCTCTCTGGGGGTTTTAGCGAATGATAATTTACTTTTCAGAATTTGATATCTACTTTTTTGTCAATTTATTAATATTATTTTTCTAAGTATCTTTTGCTTTGTTCTTGTATCCCAGCCTTATTTTCTAACTAAATATCTAGGGTTCTGACCTACTACAACCAAAATTACAAGAGTTGATGGATATTGCACCGTTTCCTAACCACAAACCAGTTTTCAAAACAAGCATGTTACATAGTATAGCACTGATTATTTTTTGAAGCTGTGTTACCAACTCTTTTTTCCTTTACTTGAAAGAAGCATCAAGATGAAGATATCATTGCCGAATTTAAGAAAATGCATAAACTCCAATCATAGACTGGAAATAAACAAATATTTAGGATGTCAGATATCTTAACATAAACCGTGTTAAGCACAACAAGAAGAGTTTATAAAACACCTCCTGACTCGGGATTAAGCTAATCCATAGTAAAAAAAACTTGAAAAATATTCTCCTAAATTTGTTGTTAACCCTCTAAACAGCCAAACACGAATATGGTGTAGGCTTCCAATCACTTGGATGTAGCTAAAGCCCTTTGCAATACTGAGAGTCAGCACGTTGTCTCGGGGTAGGAAACAATTCTCACTGCCTTATTTGCCACCTCAGCCTACCAACGAAGACAGGTACAAGCCATACAAGCACATGCGAACAGCATAATTCAGTTATAGATAAAGAAATATTAGATTGTTCACCGGAGACATTTTGTGATGAAGGTGGCATAAACTTCTGTAAAAAAAAAATTACCTCGAACCTTCATGCTCTCCAAAATCAATTAATATCCACATGTGTTTGCGAGGAGAAATGATTTAACCTCCAAAATGAATTATTTAATTTTTCCCTCCCGATGGAATTCTTACAGAGGTAGTACATGTATAGCAATTAACCTGAATATGCAAGGTACAAAATGTATAGACTTTGTCATCTTAAAAGTTGGTTTAAGCCTTGAAGTTTGCGTATACATTTCTTTTATAGAAGGGTAATAAAATGAGATTTAGAACTGCAGATGCATGTTTTAGATGTCTGACTAATCTACTCATCCAACTAACCAGATGACATGTATGGTCATTTCAGAAATAGTAATAAAGGGTGCTCTTATGCCAAAATATGCTTGTCAGAAACAACAGAAACACAGAAAGATGGGAAGATTTAGAATAAGGTGGAATATAACACAGGAAAAGGGAAAACTTTTATTCGTCTTTAATGTTCTTATAGCCGTCCATCATAAGGTCTTGCTTCTTCATCTTCCTCTTTGTAGATTCAATTATAAACTCGGTGGTCTCCACCTTTTCTTTTTTTCTTCCTTTTCGGTGCCACCATGTAGTTTTTTCTTTAGTCACCTTCTCCTTGCCCCTGCTTAGAATAATCTCCTGAAATATCCTAATCATCATAAAATGTACACATAAGAACTCTTGAATTGAAAAACTAAACCTTCAGTTAGAAATATTTTGTTGATAAACTACAGTTTCATTGGTAAACTAAACCTTCCGTTCGAAATATTTGTTGATAAATTACAGTTTTCTTCTATATTATAGCTTTGTATAGTACATTTTCTTCCAACCTTTTTCTGTCAAACTAAAAATTTCAACATTATTCACGTTCTACAAGTACAGAACTTGGATCATCATACATTAAAAATACATGGCATAAAAACATGACTACGATAATGTATGCTTTTTTACTTATATAGAGTGAGGAATGTAAACATCCATATTATGCAGATTTGAAGGGCACAAATAAGTGCCTTTTTCTACCTATGATTTAGTAATACAAACCCATCCTACCAGCCTTTAACCACAAGTATACACTGAAATGCTTGCAATCAAGACCGACCAGATTACTGTTTACCACAAAAGTTTACTGGAATCAACACTCCATGTCCAACACATTGTGACCTGGCCTTTACTGTAACCTGCACAACTAAACAAAATCAGGAGGTTAATTATAGGAATAGCATTGTGGTTGTTCTATTTTTTTCGAGAAAACGCAAGAGGTTTTGCGTTTCATTTTATTGAACAGATAGAAAACAACAGGGGTACAACCTCTAGAAGGAGGGACACACACGCGACGCATACACACGACCGTCCTCACCAAGCGACTACAACTTGGCAAGGAGGTGCCCTCTACAGACCGCAACAACATTGGGCCACACCTAGCCATGAGTGACAAGGCAGAGTGACACGGAGCAACAGGGCCGCAACACCGCCGTTGCCATACACCTCCGGGGACGTTTCAGCTCCAGGACTACCTAGTCCAACGTACCTCGCACGCATTGTGCCTAGAGAGTCGGCAGGTGAGAGGCAGGGCTTCGGCAGGAACTGGTGTAGAGTTCTCGGGGGAGTGTTGGTTCTGACAGATATTGCGCCACACACATCCGCGCCCTGTGACTACTCCAGAAGCGCATCGTCGACCTTTGGCTGCCACATCTGGTACTCCACTCGCAACCAAAGCAGCGCCTTCAAGAAGGTAGCGGCGCTGAGATGCCACCGTTGCCCGGTACAGCGGGCTGGACCTGGAGTTTCCCCCGGTGCTCGAGGAGGAAGTCCGAGCAGAGTCATGCCAACGCCTTCAAGAAGGTAACGGCGCCCTCGGGCATCGCCGTTGATAGCGCAGCTGCCGCCGCGCGAGGATTTCGCCCCGACCCTAGAACAAGGACCTCCGAAGACCGTTTGATGCAAGGCAGAGCCGAGTTGGTGAAGAAGGCCGTTGGAGAAGAAGAGCCCGCAGGGGGGCCTAGACTTATCGTCGCAGGAGGGGGAACCGACCAACGCCATCAGCCACCACCGGGAGCGCTGGCCCGCAGCTTCCGCCGCCGGGATCCACCGTGGCGCAGCAGAGCAGCCACCTGCTGCTGCTCGCCTGCACGCCCACCCGGCGTCCTCAACCAGTGGCGGACGGGGAGAGGGTGGGAGGAGGGAGATGGGAGCGAGGGCAGCCAGCGCAGGCCCGCCGCCAGCGACGTCGCACAGGACGCGCCAAGGCAGCGGCCCTCCCGGCCCAGGTCAGGCCCATATTGGGCCCGAGTGCCGCCTCTGGCAGGCGCGCCGCCACCACCGTCAGAAGGCGCGCCGCACCGCCGCGCAGCCTCTGCCATCGCTTCGCCGCGCCACCAGGCCATCATCCGCCGCTCCATCACCGCGTCGTCTCCCGATCCGCACGACCTGCGCGACCTGCACGAAGACGCCCCTCCGCGTGAAGGGATTTCGTCGTGGTGCGCCACACAGCCCACCGCCTTTGGTGGCCGGCGCCGCCGCCACCGCCGGCGCCGGTGGTGGCCAGGGAGGAAGGGTCACGACGCGCTTTTCTAGGGTTTTGTGGTCGCCTCCGGAGTCGTCTGCGCGAGCGACCCGGGAGGCACGCCTCCCTGTGTTCCCATTGTGGTTGTTCTGAAGGGAGAGAAAAATTCTCACTCGGAAGTAGCAACTATAATGAAATAAAACCAAGTATTGACTGCCACGGGGAACATGAAAATATAGTTCTTGCCTTTAGCCTTCTCCATGCAAGAATTTACTACATGTATATTTTGTAGCAGAGATGGCACTGGGCAACAGTGAAGAAATTATCATAAGTTGAGATCTCAAATTCAAAGCTTCATCTAAAAAGTACCATACAGATGTGAATCTTATTGTCAGGACAGCCAACTTGCAAGAATTTATATCTACAACAGTATATAATGCCTCAAGGGTTGTAGTTGCTTAACATTTTCACTCAGAAAATTACAGACACATAAATGAAGGGTGAAACCACACGTCAATTTACCACTAACTACAAATGTTGTTTCCTCAAAAGTTGAACATAGTACCGACTTACCTTGATAGCAAGATCATCAACCACCGTATCCAGCAGTAGCATCGACCATCAGCTGATCAACCCTCCTACTATTCGGCTCCTGCCTGCCGCTGAGCATACCATTGCCAATGGTGGACTGCAATTCCAACAAAAAAAACAGATAAATAAAAATCTTGTTCTAATATCGAAATCAGGTAGCCATCGGACTCACTGATTAGGGTGTGTGTGTCATCAATGGACAAAGAATGTCAGGGAATGTTATTTATATGCTATTCAGAAGTTATTCATCTATCAAATGCTTACAACACTCTTAAAATTCTATTTACAATAGGCCAGACAATATTTTGTATCAAGGTTTACTACGAACTAACCACGTATTTTGTATCAAGGTAAACACATCAGTTTCACTCATGTAACAGTAGAATAGTATTCGGTACTACTTGTAGAAGCAATGTATATGACAAATCGAAGCTGCAATGTAACAATAAAGATCCACATATTGAAAAGTAACGGTGTTCGAAAATTCAGACAGATACCGTCCCTCCATGCCCAGATCCGGATTGTCCCAGCGCAACGTGCCCTCGACGACACTGGTTGGAGATCGGGTGGTACTTGAGTATTGTTTGGTGGGACATGGGGCCGAGGTCGATGGTGAGACGAGCTCGCATGGCAGAGCGAGTAGGACGCCGGCGACCTCCGAGTCCGGAGCATGGAGGAGGACAACAACGATGAGTGAGATGTGCCCTCGACGGGCCGCGTCTGCAAGAAAATGGCGAGCTTAAGCCAGCCGTGCGAGGATGATGATGGAGAGCTGGCATGGCCAAGCGAGGAGGACGTCGGCGACCTGCGGATCAAGCGCGTGGAGGAGGACAATATAGGGTGGGGGATCCCCTGGCGGCGCGAGGAGAACGCCGACGAGATTAGGTCCCGCGGGTGGAAACGTTTGGGGTTCAGGAGGCAGGTGCGTCTAGGCTTGCGAGGGATTGGCAACAAAACTGGAAACGTTCGGAGGGAATCGCGGATAGACATGTTGATGAGATTTTGTTAACTGGGATTAGTTGGGCTTGGCCCACTTAGACACATACGGGGCGAGGCGATCGGAGAGGACTGGATGAAGCGCGACGAAGGACCGACGTACCACGGTGTCAGGTTTGACGACGGAACGCGTTCCTTCTTTTTAGATAGTAGAGATATGACTGTGTGAATTTATCGTACATTACCCTGGAGATTTGCTTCTAGATTTAACTACATAAATATGGACCAGAGGGAGTACTAGATTTGCTATCATATTGGGCAAACAACGAGGGCCAAAAGGCACAATAATTGAAGAAATGCAAACTTCTCTAGGTTTGATACTAATTAGGTGAAAAAAAACAGAGAGAAAGAAGGGGAAAAGGTACTCTTAAAAGGGAAAATGCCAATTTGGGCCGAGAGAGACAGAACCCAGCTCCTGCTCACGTGCAACCAAACGCGGTCTCGTTCTGTCCCACGCGGTCCCTTTCTACCAGCCCCACGCGACGCGGACCCACACGACGCGGCCCCACACGTCAGCACGGAACGGTCAACTAAACGGGAATCCTGCCATCTGAGCTCCTTCTGCTGGTTTCAAACAAGGGCTTAGGGAAAACTGAGGAAAAACTAAGGAGCTGGGAAGAACTGCGTACAACTAAGGACCTGAGGGCACGAGAATAGAAAACCCTTATATATATACCCTAGGTTACCGTCGGTGCACCAAATATGGTGGTGCGTTGGGGCTATATTTTTATTTTTCATTTTTCATCAAAACCTTAAACCTCCAAAAACTCTGTTTTCCTTTTTGATTTTGAAAAATCATAAATATCTGTAAATGGCCGAACGCCATTGAAATCGAATGTAAAAAAATTTGTAGATGCATTTTGATATAAGAAAAACTCTTTCATCGCAAATCATATGCAACCAGAAAGCCGTTTTACCGAAAGATGGCGCGATTTTCCAAAAAAAAAGTCAAAAATTATGTTTGTTAATTTTTCTTAAAACCACTCCCTCGTCCGCGAATAAGTGTACTTCTAGAAAATAGGAGACAACTTAGTTCTCTCTCATCTTTTATGGGTCTTCACTCTATTAATTTCATGAGAAGAAGAGTGAGGATTGGAGGATGTAGTTGGAGAGTGATTACGAGGAGCTAATTGCATTAGTTAACTGCATTGGGACTACACTTTTTCTGGGACAAATTTTAAATCTAAAAGTACACTTATTTGAGGACGGAGGTAGGGTTGAAATTAAAACTCGAAACTCACGAGCTAAACGAGTAACTCGCGACTCGACTCGCCTCGACTCGAACTCGGTGTACAACGAGCTTAGCCCAGTTTCAAATTTTGTCGTCAATGAGTTCAAGCCAAACGAGCCGAGTTCATCGAACTCGTGAGTAGCTCATTTAGCTCGGTAAAACTAATGCCCTAGAGAAGACTAGATGGATTGGATGCATACTTCTACAACTTATGCTATATTTTCCATCATTCTCAAATGTGACTTGCCTAGAATTCCAAAATAATGTAACGAATTGGACTATTAAGTTAGTAAACTACTATGTGATAAGTATATTTGTGGTTTCTCGACTTGCTGGCAATCTTATTCTCATGATATATTGATTTTTGTGGTTTATATTGTTCCGGTACCATAATCCTAAAGATTGTTGTGCATCCTTCATGCACAATACGTTTTACATGTTCCATTTGATAATTTTAAACGAGCTACTCGTAAGTTACTCGCGAGCTTTGCGAGTCGAGCCGAGTTTCAAATCTGGACTCGACTATTAAACAAGTCGAGTCAAGCTAATTAAGTCGATTGTTGACCAAGTTATATTTTAAAATTTCTATCATTTTTCTTTTATTTTTTTCAAAACTTAAAAGGTGATTTCATGGGGTGGAGCAAAAATTTGAGCCACTTACGGCCGGCGTCCCGCTAGAGTTGTGCGCCGGCGGTAAGGGTGGGTCATATTTTTCCGCTGACCTGGACCTCGTCGAGCCTTATCCTTAGCGTGCCTTTCTGGATGTGCACCGGCGGTATTTTCTTAACACTGGCACGTCTCAAAAAGTGTGTGGCGCCGATGGCAAATACCACCTGCGTGCACATTTTTTTGTTCGCCGGTGGTAACCCTGGGCCTATAGGCCTCTCCCTAGTAGTGCCAAAAGTGACCGTTGATAATAGAAAATGATTTAGAAAATTAAGACATCACTATAGATTAACTTTTTTTGCATGGTATCTTTATAGAGGAGTAATTCTCACGAAAAACAACCTTATAAAACATAATTGGCATGACAGTACAAAGTGTGCATTTCATCATCATGATGAGACAATCGAACACTTATTTTGCTTAGTAGAAATTTCAACTTTCTATATTGTCAGACATCAAGTAGCTTCTAACTTATATCGATTAGGTAGTGTTGCAAATGTATTTGGCAACTTCTTACATGGTATGGATCACAAGTTTAGAATTCTTATAAGGGTGAAAGCGCTTATTGTTATTTGGTTGCTTTGGCTATGCAGATATGACAAGGAATTTAATGACAAAATTCCTCTATCGTCCATACCTCCAAGGTCCCAAACGCAGGAACCAAGCAGAGATGCAAAGGGGGTGTGCGGTCAATAGTGGTGGATCCAGGACTCTTAAAATTATACGCCGAGCTAATGAAATTGTAGCCCAACAATATGGGACTAGAATTAAAGTTCACAATAACAATCAAAAGTGGGATGCAATATTTTTGTTCTATATTGCATCAGCTAAGTCTTAAACTCAGTACCTCTGCATGCACTAGCCTATTCTATCAAAACCGATCAGATGAAAGAAACTATGTATACTCAACATGTACAATACAGGAACAAGGAGTGCTTTCCTTAAAAACGACGAGGGAGACCATAGAAACCTAACGAGGGAGAAATACCAGTCCTCTTCAGCCTCGCGCAAGCAATTACACAATGCGACTAGTCGTCGTTATTTATGCTATCAATAACCTCCTCTGCAAGCAAGCTAAGGTGCCAATTTCACTAATTATTATAGGCTTGGAAACTTGTGGCTTCGGCTGCTGATGTTGACCACAATATGGCACAATGCGAGAGCTTTTTGTTTTCCAGTACTCTCCAGTATATTCACATGATTAGCCACTTATACCGACTTTTTGCGAAGTATGGGTGCGATAATTTTATTTTTCGAAGGAAAGTTTTATTCTGCTGACTGGATTATGTCGAGTCTAGACCAGAGGTTGCTAGTACGTGACAAAGAGCAAGCATCTCACTGCTAGTAAAGTCAAATATTCTAGCAAGAAAAAATAGCTCTCTCACACAATCATTCATGTATGTGACTTTAAAGTATGGGTGTGAATATAGCCAGGTGGTTTCTGCTCAAAGTCAAGAATAAAATGAGCCGTGTATATCTTCACAAGAAGACACAGCCAGCGTTTGACTGGGTACCTTCTGTTTTGTAATTTTCCATAACATGGTCTATAACTAGTCGCTCCGTACGTACTTGCTACAGGACACGACAGTTATGAGCCGGTCCGCGCATGAGGTAGCAACTAGTCCTGTTTTCATACGTGAAAGCCAATTCTTCCATGCGATATCTGTCTATTGCATACGTACGTGCAACGACCAGGCGAGAGGGTCGGATGCAGACACTAGTAGAAAAATGGGCATCCATCTAAGCCATAAATACAGGTTCCCTTACGAACCGGTACTAAAGGGTGCATTAGTACCGGTTGCACTGCCTAGACCTTTAGTACCGGTTCGTAAGGACCTTTAATACCGGTTCGTGACACGAACGGTTCGCGTCAGCTGAAAAACCTGTACTAAAGGTTTTTCAGCTGACGCGAACCGTTCGTGTCACGAACCGGTATTAAAGGTCCTTACGAACCGGTACTAAAGGTCTGGACAGTGCAACCGGTACTAATGCACCCTTTAGTACCAGTTCGTAAGGGAACCGGTATTTATGGCTTAGATGGATGCCCATTTTTCTACTAGTGAATGGCATTTCCCCAACTCAAGAAAATTGGAGTGGTATAGATCCAATTACCCTAGTTTTTAATTATGTTATATATTGTATATTATATAGGTCAAATTAGCGACCTATATGCACCTCGTGTAAGACGAAACCAATATGCAGGGAGTACTCCCTATAATCATGCATCGATCATGTAGCCAGATAAAAATGCCAACACTTTTTTGTTGAACAAATCACGGGGAAGTGACCCCTTCCAGAAAAATGATTTTTGCCAAGTGTAAAATGTTTCGAACTCGGCAAACAAGCCTATTTCCCGGGTTCTGCACCAGAAACACATGGCCAACAAGTGAACTTGGTAAGAAGGCAAAAAAACACTCAACAACAAAAAAATACACTCGGCAAATTCTAATAAAACACTTGGTTTGAGTTCGTCACGGCAAACGTACAATTGGGACACTTGGCGGTGGCTCAGAGATAAACGTTAAGCGTTAGTTTGCAAATTTGGAGAGTTCTACTGCGTTAATTAAATCCCCCCTTCCATATTAATTGTCCCTTATTTGGTACTGTATAAAGTAGTACTAAATCAGCCTAAGAGAGAAGTATAGACTTATCGTCTCGTAAAGTACTTTCAACGTCCCAAAATATAAGGTTTCGCTAATCAACAACATACAACTTCGATTATAATTTGTACTTATAATATGTCTACAAAATTAAGTACTTCGTCCGTTTATACATTTTGAACTCCTATAGTTTGCAAAACAAAACACAACGACACCATTTATACATTTTGAACTCATATACTTTTGTAGTTCGTCCGTTCTCTTTTAGTCTACATCTTAGACTAATTTTTTCCCATATTAGTCTACATTTTACTTTTGTAATCAAGGAAGTAGAAAACGAAGCAGCTCTACTCTCTGTATCGGATGTCATTACTTGTAGCTTGGAATGGTTTTTTACATATCAAAGTACTATTATTAAATGCTTTGTTAATTTTTCTTAAAAATGGTAGAATGTTGTAAAAGATAATTGAACGGAGGGAGTAAATAGAAGAAAAAAAACTGTCGTGTAAATTTACTTAGTAGCTAACAGGTTGATTACTAGCCCGCGTTAGTGATGTTCAAAAAAAAAACTAGCCGCGTTAGTGCAAAAAAAAGAAAATTGATTACTCGCATGTTTTGGTCACGATCAAACTGACAATTACTTAATTAGCTTCACCTTTTGACTAATTCATTGACGAGTTCCCCACAGTCAAACCAAACATTATTCACCCGAAGTAATCTTGCCGATGGAAAACCTCTGTGGTGCTAATTGTCTTGCTTAATTCGCACAAGAAACCGTACGCGCTCGTGCGATGCGACCATGCCGAGTGTCTAGTGGGTAGGAGCTAGCTTGGCCTCCGGCCTGTGCTATAAAGCCTTCACCTCCAGGAGCCAACAAGCAAAAAAGACAACTTGATTTTAACTTCGTCATGTCTAGCATCACGACCATTAGCAGCGGCATGGAGGAGTCGCTTGACGTAGAGGAGTTCGTCGACACGAGGCTGTCCCTCTCCCTCGTCATCGGCGCCGGGATCCGACCAGCACCGCCGGTGCAGGCGCTGCTGCCAGCATCGCCGCGACCTGGAAATGAAGCGACGGCGGCGGCTAGGAAGAGGAAGGGACCAGAGAGCGGTAGAGATGGTTCCACTGCTACGACAGGGCAACATGGCAAGAAGGCCAGGAGAGTGCTTGGCGGCAGCTGCGTCGACGACGACGGAGGTGTCGCGGCCGACAGCGGCGCGAGGAAGAAGCTCCAGCTCACGGCGGACCAGGCGGCGGTAATGGAGAAAAGCTTCCGCGCCCACAACGTCCTGTCTCATGTACGTCCATAACTTCTTTTTGTTGATCTCAGTAGTAATTTGCATACGAGATCAATAGATCATCATGGGCCGGATTCTGATCGGAATATTTTTAATCGCAGGGTGAGAAGCACGATCTGGCGCGGGAGCTCGGGCTGAAGCCGAGGCAGGTAGAGGTGTGGTTCCAGAACAGGAGGGCGCGGACCAAGCTGAAGCAGACGGAGCTCGACTGCGAGCTGTTGCGCCGCTGGTGCGAGCGTCTCGGCGACGAGAACGAGCGGCTCCGGCGAGAACTCGCCGAGCTGCGCTCATCCTCGTCGTCGTCGGCCTTCTTGTCCAGGCTCACGGCCGCTGTGAGGGTCAACGAAGCGTGCCCGTCCTGCAATAAGCTTGCCGCAACCGGGTCCGGGTGTCGTCCTAATAGCCGAGATTGATCACTGTCGTAGAAGTGATTTCTCGTTTGTTTTAGCAAAATCGTTTGTTGGTTGTAGGACAAGAGATACATGACTATATAGTCTATTAGGGACTTTGGGTAAACTTCATGTTCACCTGGGTGTTTGAAGATTGATATGGATGTTTAATTCCTCCATGGATTTGCAATGCCGACCGGACGATGATGTTGAGCCAATAAAAACGGATAAGTTGATGAAGTGCAGGCTTGGCCTTGCAAACTAAATGATTGTGTTTTGTGTATTCTTTTTGCCATGAAGTCTAGCGATAATAATCAGTAAGAGTACTACAATTCTCGCAAAGAGTGAAAATATATAAATTGGCTGTCAGACCACCTAGTGACGATTAAAAGCATTGAAGACGCCCCTCCTTCATCGTAGTTGTTTCACCCATGTCGTCGACTCTGGTGAGTTGAAAATAGTGCATTCATAGATGATAGATGACGATCTTCACAATACTAGCATCGACTTAGAAATAGTTATTTCTCATATGCCTCGTGTGTCCATGTTATTTGGTGCATTTGTACAAGAAAGTTTGCACATACGGTGGGAAGAACAAATCCACGACTATGTGAATATTTTGCATACTGCTCTTGCCATCCATATATATCATCGTGTCCGGTTCGATAATGGATATTTGTACGGCATACTATTTTATTTTATCTCATGTACCTTTGTAAAGTCCTTTGCAGTATGTTACATATTTTCCTCTCTCTAGCTACATCATAATGATATTTTTCACTGCCTAAATAAATAGTCATTAACAATTTTAAACAAAATCTTATGAAAATTGATGCATTCCATGCTATATCAATCTTAAGAATTTCCTTGAATGACAGTATTTTGGAAAATAATGTCTTGAACAAAAAGATCCGAAAAATAATTTCACATTTAACTAAGAAAATTAATTGAGTTATAATAATTACAGATGCACCTAAATAAAACTAAGCAAATAATTAGGAAATTTTACATGGGTAGATAGTGTCAAAGTGTTATAATTAGATATTGTAAATAGGAGTATAAGAATAATTGGTTGTCCATGTCCCATGTCAACATTCAACATTCTTGATGCAGACTATAAGAATATTCAAGCTGTTCAATAATTATCATATCTAGCGTAAAAAAAATGATGTACTTGTATTTAGCGGTAGAAAATTTGTATTCTTATATATTGGTCGTCGATCCACTGAGTACTAAAAGTATTCGCAGGAGATCGAATTCATACAACCTAGTATAAGACAATCACGTCATGTAAGACGCACTGTATGTCCGAATCTTAGAATGTTTTAGGCTATTCATTATTGGATTGCGGCCCCTAGTACTGAGTGGAAACTGAACGCGTGTACGGTTTATTAATCCTGTCTCTCCTTGATTACGTTTGCCCTGACGGAGTAATTTGCAGTCGGTTTCATAACATACATGATAACTGAAGACCAAGGGAAGAAGAAACTGACTGTTGTTTTCGGGTTTTAATTAGCTCCCCTGAGTCCAACCACCGTCAAGTAGACTATTCCTTCCAATGAATAATCTGGCTCGATGGCTTCCGGAGTCAGAATAAGAGAGGTGCGAGAACGAAAATGCAGGAGGGAGGCATCGAGAACGATGTCGACTCTTCAAGATGTATAGTGATCGAATGGTCTTTGCCTAGCAGGACTGGGAGTTTCGATCGTTTCGATCGTGGGTTTTGTGTGGTCGTGCCGGCTGATACGAACCTGAGCTGAGCAGGATTACGTGTATTAGTATCATTTTTCAACAACAGCGGCGCATCCAGGAAATTCCGAAAGCTTCGGCCATGTACAGCGTATGAGTCGGAATCAAGAAATCTCATCCTGTTTTTTGAAAACCGTGACTTTACATATCGGGCTAGTTTGAGCAGTAATTATGGGAGCTCATGAATTAGTGTCAGTAACCGCGGCGCTTCCACGAGAATTATTTGTCTTGTTCTACTGGTGTAAAACCTCAAACTGTATGTGTTTGACTGTTTGCGAAAGTCATTGCAAAAGTACTGTCAAGATCTTGGGCGAAAAGGATGGCGAAAAGTGCTTCTTCCTTTGTCTTCAAAAGGTGCTGTGTTGGTGTAAAGCTGTAAACTACTCTATTTTGGCTGTTAACATAGAAATTAATCTTCAAAAAAGTGGTGCTATTCCAGTTGGAACGTCGGGTGTAGGTGGTCGCAGGCTAGATAGGTGTCTATCTAAAACAGATGGTAGAGTATTTTAGGATTTATGATCCCACTTCAGTTGTTTTTTTTACAATTGTCTGTTGTTACATACTACCTCCGTTTCAAGGAATAAGGCGTACGCGTATTCCAAGACGAATTTTGACCATAAAAATTAAGCAACAAAATCTTGATGATATTATATGTATATAGTATCGTTGGATTCGTATTGAAAAGCACTTTTTAATGATAATAATTTCATACAAACAATTTTTATCTATTTGAAGTAATTCTTGGTCAAACAAAAAGCTCGTAAAACGAGGACGCCTTATTTTTTGAAACGGAGGTAGTAAAAGATTCGCTCTTTCTGTAAACTACTGTATTTTAGCTGTGTGCATATCTTAGCATTCATAAATTGAGGAGCTAATCTCTTGTGCGATTGTATCTTCTTGATTTGACGATATGGGCATTTATGATGGTTCTATGCACGCTAGCATAGAGAAGAACCCACAGGTGTTAGCCTTCTCTTAGCAAAAGATAATATCTTTTAAAGAAGAGTAAATTCCACTTTTAACCCTGTAGTTGTGCATTTGTGACACATATTGCCCCATTTAGTAGAACTTTTACCAAAATATTCCATTTAGGATACTTTAAACACGGTTTAGACCCAATTTATTATTTTACTTGTTATTGTTAGATAGAATAGGTATGATAAGTCGATGTGGAGCGATAAAAGATGTAAATATAGAAGGGCCTCATGGACGATTTATGCCCAAACTTGTTTAATCCATATGTTCCCTTCATCACTAATATTTTTATATTTTTGAACCCCGATCGTCACCTAACACCTTTCCCAATTGACGCAAACCAAAAAAAAAGGGTAGAAAGCCTTTAAAATGGGTAATCTACAAAAATGCAAAACTACAGGGTAAAAAGTAAAATTCACTCTTTAAAAAAAAATAAGTCATCATGTCCATCCTAAAAGTTGTCCTCTCTTCTCTTAGACATACTTTCGATTATAGGGACGAAACACTGCAGTAAACATGGCTTGATGGCTACAAGCCTCAACCGATGTAGAGGCCAAGGCACTGTTACAAGAGTGTTGGCGGTAGGTGATTGTCATCTTATCATGCAACATTTGGGTCCATCTTTAAATAAGATACACTAGACCATACAAGCGCGCGTTGCTGCGCCCGTCCATGTTTAAAGAAAAGTAGTGATAAAAACATGTAAGATAAGAAAAATAGAAACATCTTAAAAATCTGGACCATACATCTGAAGATATGTCAATCTAGGGAAATTTTAAGATGAGTGATGCAATTGGATAAAAATGTTCTAAATTTCTCTAATCAGCAAATATATTGATTTCAAAACTTCAAGTAAAAATGGACCACACTGCTGCTACATAAAGTTTCCCGATGTTTTAACGGCGCTACTGTAAAGAACATTACCGTGATACAAATACCAGTTCACCCTTTTGTGCTTTGAATGGCTGCAGTGAAAACATTACCACTTGCGACTTAGGTCGTGCTGAAGCAACTTTGCTATTTGGTCAAAGAACAGTACCTCTCCTCGATTGCTATGAGGGCAGTTTAGGTCCTTCCACTGCTCGTACACATGGCTAGGTTGTTCAGTCTGTCATCTAGCTTGTCTAGAGCTCCACGGCCTTATAATTTTACTTGATTGCCTTGCCAAGTCTGTGGTTTATTTTGGTCAAGTCTTTGCTTATTCAAAAGGCATTGTACACCCGACCTACAAAGTAAAATGGTTTCAGAAAAAAAGAGTCTGTATAAGATAAGCACCGCTAAAGAGACAGATAGGACGACCACATAAAATTAGATATACAAGGCAGGCAGCAGATGCTTTGAACAATATGAACTACAATTACTGATTTGATGGCGCCTCTGTATTTTGTTATCTTGTCAAAAGTAGCAGTTTCATGGATAATAAGCCAGCTAATCCTTGCTCATAGAAAATAGATAAGTAGCATTAGTCTACATAGATCATATGTAATTTGAAGGCAATGATTTGCATCAGCTAGAAAGCTCAGATCATTTCCCAGTGTAAGAGAAAAATAAACCACACATAGGGAGTGAGAGAAAGAGACTGAACTGATGGCTTTGCAGCTCCTTGAGCTATTAAAAGAGCTTTCCCTAAACAACTTCATCTCCTGAAATTGCAAGAATGAAGCATTTTATGCTTTAATTAGATGAGAGATGCTAATCCAAATGGTTTACTGGAAAAAGGCAAATGATAACTGCATTCTCAGTGGATTACCTCTGAATACGGTTACCTGCAAAAAAAGGCTAAAGAATACTTCACAAACAGGTTCATGAACACTTCACTGTAAACACATAATGCATGAAAAAGCACAACTTATTTGAATGTGGATTATAAGAGATACTGGATTCCTTGGTAGTTGTCAAATGCCCAAGAAATAATTTGTTAAATGTTATTACGACATGGTCTTTTATGCCATAAGTTATTGTAGAGGCTCATGCCATCTAAGCTCTCATGCAATTCACCATACAAAGTCAAAAACTCCATAGTGTCACCTTGGTTCCTACATATTGTAATTATGATACAAAGTGCAGAGTATGAAACCTATAGACCATGATAGAGTGTTCCATATAGTCTCCAAACCTGAAAAATCAGTAAAGAGATGACTTGTCGCAACTCAGTCGTGTGTCAAGAATCTTGCTGTCATGAACTTACAAAGCTTAGCATCAAAGTAAGAATCATGTTAACAAGAAAGAAAGAAAACCTTGCAAGGATAAGAAAAGCTATAATACTACGCAAGAAAACACACCCTACAACAATGGTAATAAGCTCACGGGTAAATATGAGCTATATCACCTGTAAGACTACATCATACAGGAGCAAAGTGGACGAATATTTGCTCTGATTTTTCGGCCTTGATAGCACCCTCATGTAGTCACTCAATAATGTGTAGTGCCACATAACAATACATTCTAATTATAACAATGGAGAAATCAGTTTCATAATATTTTCTGCAAAAGAAAAAATAAACTATGAATCCTTTTTATTTAGGTAAAGATTATGAGTTTTATCAATGGAATTTCAAGCACAACACTGAATGCAAAAGTTGTCACATCATAGGAACAGCCTAGAGAATATGGAGATTGCCTCATAATCTTGGGGCATCCTCATTGTTGCTAGGCTACTTGCGCAACCAAGGACACCACTGCAGAAAGAGCATGATTGTGTTTATCTTTCCTCCCAAAAAATCTCAATCAATAAACACCACCAATGAATCATTACACTTGCGAGACAAGACAAATAATTACTACTCAATGTCTAAGGAGCCGAAGAGTATCATTCTAAATACCAATGAATCCTTGTAGTTATTATGTACCTTTTGTTCATGCACGGTAACCACGTGTGGCGGCATAGGGCTGGTTCAAGCGGTGGTGCGCAGGCAACAACCAGCAAACCTACGCTGCCAGCCGTCCGCGCATCATCATGGCTGAGAGATCCGCTAGCATATGCACCAGCAAATTCCAGGGAAATTCCTCCGTAGAAATCTAGGCAATAGTTTACCGGTACCAATCAATTCCATACTTAGGGCGTAGAAGATCAAAATATTGTTGCAAACACCAGTGAATCGCCTCTTCCTAGCGTGCAGGTGTGGACGTGCCGGAGGCAGACGTTATGGTGGACCCGTACTCCAGCTTGACGGCGGAATCCAGAGCAATATGGCCTGCCAACACATCAACGGAGGAGCAGAAGTGGCGGGGATGCCAGACGAGGTATTCCTAACTTCGAGCTCCATCGATCCATGGAAGATGGAGATTATATTGTCCCTCTACCAACACCACCGGAAGAGGTGCTTGACCCTAATCAACCTATGGACGGGTTCCAGCGTCGCCTCGCCGGTTTCTTGGCCGGATCGAATCGAGCGCAGAGCAAGGCACCGCTCAGACGTGTAGCAGGTGGAAGGAGAAAGGACGGTACCACAAGGACGAGAGAGTGGAAAGAGAGGAACAATAAACACTCGCCGACGGCGCAAGCGGAAGAGGAACGGCGGCGCGGACGGACCGAGAAGATGGAATGGGGATACAGACAAAACCTTTAGGCCCGTTTGATCATTTTGGGCCCAAGAAATCTGGGAAGACCTAACTCGATGCGGGGAGTAGCAGCCCTCTAAAACGAAAACGGGCCTTTTAACGCTGTCTCGAGGTAACAATTCGCGCATAGAGTTCGGAAGTAATCAGCACTGCAGACCGTTAGATGCACAGATCCGACGGTTTAGGCCTTCAATTGGCTGTGGTGGCTCCTAGGTGGTTCCATCTTACTATTAACTAATATATATAGTCAGCTTGCGCCAAGTGATTTTTCATAGGGTAGCGCTGAGCGTCCCCGGGGGATCAAAACGTGCGATCCCCCGCCTCGGTAGCCGTCCGATCGAGCAGCGGTTAGATGAGAGAGAATCAGATGTCACTTTCCCCGTTCCCACGTGGGTGGACCCGCACTGTCTCCTTGCTTCGTCTCCCCGATGGTAAAATTCAACCCACCCACCTGCACGCTTCCCAGAGGGTTGACCGCTGCATCACCGAAGAACTCCGGCGAGGAGTCCTCCAACTGCCGCATCCCCTAGAACTCCGGCGAGGAGTCCTCCGCCGTCTAGCACCAACGTCTGTGGCTCCCAGCAGCACCGCCCTCCCTTGGTAGCACGGTCGCCCTCCCTTTGTAGCAGCACCGTCCTCCCATGGTAGCACCACTGCCCCTCCTTTGAAGCACAGCCACCCATAGCTAGCAGCTCTGTCACCCAGCACCGCCGGCCTCCCCTTGTAGCAGCGCCGATGTGGCTTGGTAGCAAGGACGGCGGCCGCTGGCAGCAACACAGCCGTGCCATTGTAGCACCGCCGCCAACTTAATGTAGCAGCGCCGGCCTCCCCTTGTAGCAACACCGGTCCTTGATTGTAGCGAAGTCGGTCGCCTATTGTAGCAATGCCGGTTGGGCCGGCAGCCGCTGGTAGCGAGACCAACCGCTGCTGGCAGCAACCACATGCCACCATGGTAGCATCGCCACCTCTCATGGCAGCACCGCCATCGCCGGAGAAGATGCCGACATGGTCGCTTGTAGCAACGATGCCGGCCTTTGGCAGCAACGTCGACGGCTGCTTGAAGCAACATCACCGGACTACGCCAGCGGCCTATGGTAGCACCGCCGCCCTGGGCTTGTAGCATCGCCGGCGGCAAGTCGTAGCACCGCGCCCTGGGCTTGTAGCATCGCCGGCGGCAAGTCGTAGCATTGCCACGGGTTCGCCGCTCTCCTTGCAGCAGGGCGGCGCTCGGTTTGTAGCAGCAGCACCGCCCGCGCCGGCACCACCATGACCCGTGCATGCAGCGCCGCGGGTTTTGTAGCAGCCGCTGCCGCCGCTTGCAGCAGTCGTCGTCGTCGTCGTTGCCGCCGCCGCTTGCAGCAGCCAGCGCCCTTTGTAGAACCCGCGAACGGCTGTTGTAGCACATGTAGCAGCAGCTCGTCGGCGGCGGCCCTTCCACCTCTACCACCCGCCATGGCCCGCAGGCTCGCAGCATCCTCCATGGCCAAGGGCGGAGCGTCGGCCTTGCCGTCCCAGCTCCCCTGGAGGCCGAGACCACCTCCTCCTAGCTAGCCTGTTACGGCGCGGCGTACCTGTCCGGCCTCTCAGCCTGCCTCGCCGGGCGGCCGGCGGTCGACTGCATCGACTCTGGATAGCTTAAATCGGTCGCAGTATTTGGGGGAAATATGATAGTCGCGGCGTGGAAAATCGACAGGGCAGCGGAGGCGTCGGAAAACCGGCGTGGCAGCGGCGAGCTGAGGCGGCGGCGGGTTGCAGGAACGGGGAGAGGAGGAGAATCAGCGTGGTGAGTTGAGCTGTTGGTGCTACAATCTATGAGGATGGGGAAAAGTATCGAAAGGAAAGGGAAGAAGATAGGGACGGGAGAACGTGGTGGGACCCAGAACGTGGACGCGTGGCGTGCAACGCGGGCGGAGGAAGAGACGATGGGATCGTCCGGGGGATTGCCAGGCTTTTCCTTTTTCATAAGGCAAGGATTTACATAGCTCCGAGAGGATCCTCAGGAGGCGATTAGGGTTCCTCTGCCTCCCGTCGGCGACCGCCTCCGATCTGGCCGCCTCTGTGGCCTTCGGGCCATGGAGGTACGGTAGATCGCGGCTCTCATTGGCGGGAAGGCTCCGTTTCCCAGTTTTAGGGTATTTGTTCCCCGTCTTTAGGGTTTTTGTTTGTAGGGGCGATGCTCGGGTGGTCGTGGCGGCGCTTCGTGCAATAACATTTTCCCGGCTTCAACCCCATCTCGACGGGGACATCAAGAAGCTTGTGGGTATGGTGTGGTCTTCAAGGACTTCGTCTGGCTGTGGGGATATTCGAATCGTCAAGGAGCTTCATCGGCAGTTCATCCTACTTCTTCTTCTCTAGGACGGATGTGATCTTTTCGACCCGTTCGGTGAGTTCCCGTCCCCAACCAACAACGTCAGCCTGACTCTGGAGGAGCAGCAGCGGTGGCGCGCCGTCGACACGGTCTGGAGGTTGAAGATGAAGAGCTTCTCAAGAATCTCGTTGTAATTTTCGTTTTTCATGGGCTGCTTTGTACTGTTCGATGTTTCTTTTAATGGCAGTGTTTTATTCGCAAAAAAAAAAAAAGATTTACATACCTTTAGGCTGGAACAGCTAGATCCAGTTGACAGCCACACCTGCAAAGCAGAATCTGATTCGATTGAGGTAGAGGCTGCGATCGACCAAGTACTCCGTGAAGCTATCAATGATTGAGACGCGTACGTGTCACGTCTATAGCTTGACCGCTTCAGGTTGATGTTCTTACCGACTGCTTCAAATGTTTCCTTTTCTTCACGAGCAACAGACAATCTGACCGTCACCTGTATCGAGCATATCTGAACATTCACGTACTTTAACATCCGACTATGCTCTGGCTTAGCGACGCACACATACTCGCGCGGCGGTCAACCAAGCACTCATGTCATGGTTGAAACGAATTTTTCTTTTGTTGAGCTGAGATGGTGACATGACTGGTTGATCATTTCGATGTACCACACATATATGCATGCACCTACCTTAATTTGATTTGACTATCGCTTTCACCTCGATCACATTCTATTGCCAGAAATATTATTCGATCTCGTGTGTGCTACCTGAAGAAAACGACGGTTCTTATTCGAGACCAACATAGATAGCTGGTTCACTGACCAGCAAAGCAAGTAGTAATAGCATTTGATCACGACCAAGAAACTGACTTTGAGTAACTGCTGCCGTTTCCTCGTCTTAATTTGCTTCTTCTCAGTCCAACCAATTAAATCAGTATTAACCTACTATCCTACTAACAAAGTATAACAATGTGAGCGGTCTAGATAGCAAAATCTTTTCTATAATCCCGACTCGAAACCGCAGGTGAGCGGCCATGTCCTGAATAGGCATAGACCTCGCACACACACAAGCTCACCCCTCAATAGGGATGGGCATAAAAAACCGAACACCGAACCAAACTAACCGGGACCGAAACCGAATACACCGAAACCGAATTAACCGAAAATAACTTCGGTGCTCAAATATGAAAAACCGAATTTATATTAACAAATTCGGTTTTGACCATCTGTTAACCGAAATAACCTTAAAAACCGATATTCCGTTAACATATAGCATAATCGTCTCACACAGAGGTTCACTGTCAATCGTTTCAACTAATTTCTTTGCCCAACAACCCAATTCCAAGCAGGCCAAAGTCCCAAACTCCACGTACCTAACAAAAATTAAAGGCAGCCTCATGCACGTAGTATATCACGTAGTATATGTATACAAGTTCCCCCCAATAATTAGTACGTGTATATAAGCATAAGCATATTTCTAACTTCATTTTGCTTCATCTCGCTATGTACGAGTAGTTTGCTACTACATGATTGTATGGTTCCTGGAGTTAGAAGGAGCACTGATAGTATATACATGCTCAATATTCCTTCTCGTACGTGAACCTAGCTTCTAGTCACGGCAACTCGGCAGCTGCCAAGCTAATGCGTGATATCAAACGTACTTGACTTGTTATATTTTGTCAAAATTAGGTTAAATCGGTTAAAAACCGAACACCGAACCGAATTTTTGGATAACCGGATTACAAATTAATTAGGAAACCGATATAATTTCGGTTCTCATTTCTTATTACCCGAATTATCAAAAAAACCGAAAAACCGAACCGAATTTTCGGCTAAAACCGAACGCCCAGGCCTACCCCTCAAGCTGCGGAAGGGTATGGTATGGTAATCTACTAGAAGGACCTCACGTGATTTACCGCGCCGCTTTGGTAATTTTATAAAATATCACCAATGTTTCATCTAACGCATTTTTTTCATTGCACGCCAATTTAATTAAACCACTAATAAGTATTTTGGTAAGCACATAATATTGCTATACACACAACTCACATAGGTTCAGCTCATGCAGCCTATTTCCATTTTCATTTTTGGCGAACCGTCATTGATACAAAATTTTAAAATGCAGATATATAGAAAAAAAACTGGTGCATAATTTGGATGCAGATGAACAACACCACCAGTACATGCTACTATAACAAGCATAATTTCCATACAAACTATATCTTAGCTATGTTAATTCATTGATTGTTTAGTGTTAAGTTACACACAACATGGCATGATGATCAGGCTTTTCATCACCACTGGTTCATAACTGCTCATATGGAATGGAAATATTTCACAACATGAAAAGACCAGTGCTCGTTCTACATGATAAAAGAATCACGGCGTCCCTTCAATCAGTTGGTCTATTTAGTAGTGTCCAAACAATAGCTGCATGGCTGCAACTACCACTGAGACACATTTATCAAAGTCCAAAGAAGAAAAATCTTTCTCAATACATCTACAATTCCATAACAGCGTAATCTGATTTCATTTCCACAATAGAGAACTACAATAAGTGGGTCATTAAGGGTAAACCATGACACATGGAGATGCACCCCTCACATGGCATGACAAATTGTAGTCACACCCATTTGCAAAAGATCTTACCCTTTGTAGCTGGCCAGCAAATATCAAGGAAAAATTGCCCGCTGCTACAAAAGAGTTTAGAAGTCGTTTGGTATCCATCATTTGGGTCTGAAATCCTGGAATTTATTTTGGAATTTCATAGGTGGGTTGTTTGGTTGCCACAGAATTAGGCCGTTATTTCATTTAGGAAATCCAGCGAAATGACGCTATGGGTAAACATGATTCCGAGCTGAAACCTGTCATTTGTGTTTCTCTATGGATGCCATTTACAAAATCAATATTGAATTCTGCTGTCATTTGCAATTCCTGTGGAAACCAAACAAGTGTCCATTTCTAAAATTATAATGTAAATAAAATGAATACATGTATTCATTTCAAAATGCTACAAACGATATGAAATCCTGGCTTCCAAACAACTTCTTACAGATAAGCAATGCCACTTTGTGCAATGTAGGGATTATGAATTGTCTTCTCCCTAGGGGAATTCTAGACATGTAAAGGGAAGTCTTGATCAAGGACAAGAGGAAATATCTAGTTGTAGTGTAGGTCACCTGAAGTTTCAACACATGGGAAACTGAGGCATCCTAGCATTGAGATAACAACCTCCAAGAATATGACAGAAGTTGCCATATATTTATCAGGTGCATTTGAAAAATTGAAGGATACAAAAGTCCCATGTCTTAACTTCAGCTAAGAAGAAGATGGAATTTCAAAATTAGGTAAGCTCTAGATACAGAAACAAGAAACTACTACCTCCGTTTCGATGAATAAGGTGCACCCGCATTTCAAAACGAACTTTGATCAAAAAATTGAGCAACCAAATCTTGATTATATTGTACGTAATTAGTATCGTTGGATTCGTATTGAACAATACTTTCTAATGATGCTAATTTCATACCAGCAATCTTTATATATTTAAAATAATTCTTAGTCAAAGAAAAACATGCAAAACAAGGACGCCTTATTCGAAATGGAGGGAGTAGTATGTAGCCTTTACAAAACGGTGCACTACCTAATCTATAGTAGGCAAGCCACCAATTATTATGAGTCACTCATGTGCTTTTCTTGGATCAAATATTCATGATGGTGCGACGTCTGAAGTTATAGTGGCATGAAGTTGAGTACCAAAAGCTACTGGTGTACTGAATGAAATGGTTACTGAATAGAACGCTAACTCATATGGACCAACGGTTTGCGCCATACCCGTATGACCAAATGGCTGTGTCATATCCACGTGATCCATTCGTCAAAGCTTGTCGAAACTTGTTGAAAGGATTATTGAAATGAAAAATTTGTATGCATGAGTTTAATCAGTAGGTCAACCTAAGAAGATTAGATCAATATGACAACTTAAGAATACTCTTCCTTCATAAGCAACTCTCCAATATCAGATGGGTACATAGGTAACCCAAGCGCAACAAACATACAATTTTTATGAGAAGAAAATAACCAATATTTTGACCTGGAAAAATCGAACAATGTTATACGCTTCAATGCTTTATCGATAAAAAATGTGTATTATCCATTTTGAAAATTATAGACCATCAAAAGGCAACAGAAAAAAGTTGCGTCGTTAAAATACTACAACCATTTGTCTGGAACTGAAGAGTATTGGGGCAGTGGCCGACTCCTGTACAAATTCACACCGAGTTTGCAGTAGTGTTGGGGCAGACACCAGTGAGATGTGGATGAAGCCGGTGGACAAAAATCCAGCAATGTTGCCGTTGCGTCGCTTCGCTGCCAACACCTAGGAACCTATATCCGCCACACGAGAGAAGAGGCAGACACAAATCACATGGATCCTTGGCTGCCATTATCAAGAACGTCGTCAAGACGCCCACACGACTACACTAGAGCGCACACAACACTGAGTGGATTACGGTGTTTAGTACAAAAAGAAAGAGGTATTAACACATTTGGTACCACAACTTGCACCTAAGTTACGTTTTAGTCCCACTTCTTGCAAAGTGGACATAGATGGTACCTAAACTTGCAAATCGGAGTGGTTTAGGTCCTGGAGCCCTCTGCTGGTTCCACATGTGCGCCACGGTGGCAGAAACATTTGCAGAAAACCCCGTAACTATTAGCCGTCATCATCATCAAAACGTTGCTTGGCCGGGAACCAAATCCCCAATTTCCTCTGCCTCCCCACGAACTCGCATCGCAGTAGTACCCGCTCGCCAAGATTGGAGGATTTGCTGGAGAGGATTGGCGGATGGCGGAGCAGAGATCGGAGGATTCCGGCGAGAGTACGGGCAGGTCCCCTCCAGCTGCTCGCGGAAGACGTATGGGTGCGGTGGAGGCGATGCCGTCGCGTCGGGCGGCGGAGGAGGCGGAGCCGTCGCGTCGGACGGGGAAGGAGGCGGCGCCGTCGGGTCGAGCGAGGAAGGAGGCGGCGCCATCGTGTCGGGCGGCCGGTTTGCTGCACGCTAGCGGAGGGGATGGTTGTAGCGCCGGAATGCGGTGGAGGTGATGTCGTCTCGTTAGCACCGGCACCATGATGCTCGGATCCCGCAGTGTGGACTGCATGGCATGGAAGAAGCCTTTTGGTACTGCAGGCCATGGAAGAATCATTTTGGTACGGAAGAAGACTATGGGGCAGCTTTCAGACTAAGAAGAAGAAACTGAATAATGTGTGTTTTAGGAGCAGCTTATGTAGTGTCTCTGGTACACTATCTCTCGTACAATTAGCGCTATGTAAGCTGCCCCATAGTCTTCTTCCGTACCAAAATGATTCTTCCATGGCCTGCAGTACCAAAAGGCTTCTTCCATGCCATGCAGTCCACACTGCGGGATCCGAGCATCATGGTGCCGGTGCTAACGAGACGACATCACCTCCACCGCATTCCGGCGCCTACAACCATCCCCTCCGCTAGCAGGTGCAGCAAACCTGGCCGCCCGACACGATGGCGCCGCCTCCTTCCCTGCTCGACCCGACGGCGCCGCCTCCTTCCCCGCCCGACGCGACGGCTCCGCCTCCTCCGCCGCCCGACGCGACGGCATCGCCTCCACCGCACCCATACGTCTTCCGCGAGCAGCTGGAGGGGACCTGCCCGTACTCCGCCGGAATCCTCCGATCTCGCTCTCCGCCATCCGCCAATCCTCTCCAGCAAATCCTCCAATCTTGGCGAGCGGGTACTACTGCGATGCGAGTTCGTGGGGAGGCAGAGGAAATTGGGGATTTGGTTCCCGGCCAAGCAACGTTTTGATGATGATGATGGCTAATAGTTACGGGGTTTTCTGCAAATGTTTCTGCCACCGTGGCGCACATGTGGAACCAGCAGAGGGCTCCAGGACCTAAACCACTCCGATTTGCAAGTTTAGGTACCATCTATGTCCACTTTGCAAGAAGTGGGACTAAAACGTAACTTAGGTGCAAGTTGTGGTACCAAATGTGTTAATACCTCCTTATATTTTGTTGACCAAATTTATAGTTAAACTTTCTCCTTGAAATGCTTAATACCCATGTAAATCAGTATGGAGGTAGTACTTCCAATTTACA